>NC_086444.1:478256763-478309263 GCF_028390025.1 Pseudophryne corroboree
TAACTCTCTCTGCACATGTTATATCTGCCTCCCCTGCAGTGCACATGGCTTTGCCCAACTGCTAACAAAGGCCCTCATTCCGAGTTGTTCGCTCGTAAGCTGCTTTTAGCAGCTTTGCACACGCTAAGCCGCCGCCTACTGGGAGTGAATCTTAGCTTATCAAAATTGCGAACGAAAGATTCGCAATATTGCAAAATTACTTCTCTGTGCAGTTTCTGAGTAGCTCAAGACTTACTCTGCCAGTGCGATCAGTTCAGTGCTTGTCGTTTCTGGTTTGACGTCACAAACACACCCAGCGTTCGCCCAGACACTCCTCCGTTTCTCCAGCCACTCCCGCGTTTTTCCCAGAAACGGCAGCGTTTTTTCAAACACTCCCATAAAACGGCCAGTTTCCGCCCAGAAACACCCACTTCCTGTCAATCACATTACGATCACCAGAACGAAGAAAAAACCTTGTAATGCCGTGAGTAAAATACCTAACTGCATAGCAAATTTACTTGGCGCAGTCGCACTGCGGACATTGCGCATGCGCGACTAATCGCGCCGTTGCGAAAAAAAAATAACGAGCGAACAACTCGGAATGACCACCAAAGTTCCTGCTGCGATCAACTCAGAATTACCCCCTTAGTTATAACATGGGAAGAGCAGCTTGCTGTACTAGACAAGCCAGCCACTGCAGAATAATCCTTACATGAGCTTTATAATTTAGATTGTTAAAGGTGCACTAGTCCTTAACAAATGAACAATGCACATGGTACCAAGTACCTAGCTACAATATACAGGTACACCACCGATTTTCCGGCATCCTCGGTTCCAGTGCCGTGCCGGATTATCGATTTTGCCGGATTAACGGTGGAAACTAATTTTGCACCTTCAGAACATTTCTAAAGTAATAAATAGTAAAAATATATGCTACAGTATAATATTAATTAATGAATAAACACAGTAGTGTATGCAAAACTGTTTATAAGCAAAACAGGTATTGGGCTCAGGCTGTGTGTTCCGCCCATGTGCGGTACTTGCTGTGACCTTGGACGCCATAACAGCCCCACTGATGCTTGCTGTGTCACCTGCAGTGTCCGTGGAAGCTGTACCCACTGACACTTGTGCGTATTGCGTGTTACGCCTATGCGCAGAAAATGTTCCGGATTAAAGGATGTCCCTAACCCCCTTTAATCCGGACAAATCAAAATTGGCCGGATTAAAAGAGGTTCCGGATCATCGGTTGCCAGAAAATCGGTGGTGTACCTGTATATGACAAGTAAATGGTGTTTTCAGTATCTCTCATTGGTGAAATTGAAGAGACAAAAAAACAAATTTCTTATTCCAACAGCTGGTCAGCAAATATAATTTAACATTACTTTCACGGAAGGGTCATTCATGTCAAGTGGACCAGGGGCCGCCACAGGGCTAACTGCTGCACCAAGGTATTCAGTAAGCTGTGAATACACTATCACGAGTCCCACCCTATCACGAGTCCCCGCAGACGGACTGCACCTTGCATAGTCTGCGTAACCCCTCCCCCCCCCAAACCAAACAAACAAATTGGGCTTGATTGCGGGGGGAGAGGGGGGGGGGGTGTACTAATGTTTCCAGTGTTTACTCAGAATCAGTGCGTTTCCCCACCTGAATCCTGATATTTCAACGAGAGGATTTTTTTCTGGCAATTAGTCGAGGGGGAAAACACTGCGGCTAATTGAATAGCCTCCCTATTGTTCTTCTAATAGTGCTCAATAAATTACAGGTAAAACATAAGGCTGGGCATCCACTTGTATCTGGAAAACATAACTATCATTAAAACCATACAGGACAAGCAAACGTGGTTGTTAACATACAGTTTTAACACCAGTATTATTAATGACATCATTAATGCAGGTTAATGCACACTGAATGAACCAGGCACCAAAATGCATGTGTCATGTGTGTATGGGATATTTGGAATGTGTTTCAGCATTCCATTATCTTTAATAATACTAGTACAACACACATTCAATGCAATGGGCAACACAATCTACAGTTACACCAAATTACGACCATTACACTATGGATATCTCTCTGGTTTCTTGCACACACCGTTATTGGGTTTGCACTAAACCAGTGTGTGATGCCCAATACCTGCTCCCCAAACCCTTGCTGGGGCAACTTGCTGTGTAACGGACCGTCCGGTTGCTAGGCAACCACAGCAGCAGGACAATCACCAGAGGGCGCTAGGACCCAGCAAAATAAAATGACTGGAGATCGAGAGGATTGGCTGGCTGCGGACCGGGATAAGATGAGGTGGTTTCTGGCGCGGGGGGTGGAGAGGAGAGCAAGTGAGCGGCGGCGGGCGGGATCTGCAGAACGGCGTGAACACCACTGCCAGAGCCGCTGACGCCGAGCCGCACAGAGAGGGAGACGAAGTGACCCTGCTGCCGGGACGCGCTGACGGGGAGAAGAGGAGCAGGACCGCGCCGCCGATGAAGGGAGCCGCTGGCGGAAGACAGAGCCCAGCATCACTGACCACCGCGATAGCACGAGAGAGCCGCGCGGTGCGCTCCGACTACCGGCTGGAAGCGGAGGAGGCTGGAGTTCGGCGCAGGGAGGAGGAACCGCTGACGGAGAGCCGGAGACGCTGTGAGCCCCTTAAGTGACAGCTGAAGAGGGCAAACACTGCCGCCAGTCCACCCGCCACTGTAAGCCGCCAAAGGAGGAAGACACACGCTGCAGCTGGGACCTGACACCCGACAGGGACCCGAGGTGCAAACAAAGGGGACTCAGGAGCGCATATGGTCCACAGGTACTTTACCCCACACAATCAGCTAACCCCCCCCAGATTGCCTCAGGAGCAGTAACCATCAGTTACTCCCCCTAATCCTGCCACTGAGGAGTGACCCTGCATTGACTGCGAATATCCCAGTCCTCTCACACCCTATAGCCTTAAGTGACTTAGGGACTGGGACCCCGCCATCCTCTCCTGGCCCAGACTACATTACGGAAGCCTATGTGTAAGAGGGGTTATAAAAGAACTCAGTTACTTTGCCGGACATTCTATCTGCATAGTACACATGTATTCGTATTACACTGTATTTTAGTATACTGTACCTGTGACTTATATTCTGATGTTGTTTCATGTTGGTACCATGCATAATATAGAAATGTGCTAAGTTTACAAATCTGCCACACAAGTTACTTCAACGATGACTGCCTTATTTCGTAATAAATCTTTGTTACCGTCTCCCACTGTGGTGGTTCTTGTGCACGTAGGGGGTGTTGGCTGTACTGGGGTATCTCCGTCCTTCTGCCCAGGTGCTATACCGGTGTTCTACGCAGATTCCAGCAGGCGTAAGTAAGGAAGAACAGGACGACCAGACAGGCCGCAACTCAATAGACGTGAAACTCCAGGTACGCTGACACACAGTATTACAAGTGGTTCCCAAACTTTGAGTCACGGCGCCCAAAAGTGTCTGAATTTTCTTCACAGCACCCCTCAGTCAAGAGTTTCTTAAAAAGAAATTAAGAAAAAAAATCTAAAATGAAGTAAATTGTGTTTATGAGGTATATGCAATTGCGGTCGTATTGCCGCAAATGTCGAAAAACGGGGCATTTTCGACACAAAAAAAAATTAGACAATGCTATACAGTACTTTTCGACAAAAAAAACGGCCGTTTCAGATTCGACTTTTTGAAATTCGACAGTTGTCAAATTCGACATGTCTGCAATAGTAAAAATGAGGCTTTTCGACAAAAGTATGAGGCTTTTCGACAAAATTGAAGAATGTTGATTCGACAACAGTGCTTTTTGACAGTCATTTCGTCAATTTCAGTCCGCCTCATTTTGGTTTCGGAATCTAATAAAAAAAATTAAAAACATGTTTTTCTTTGTGTTTTTTTTGTTGCTAATAGCATTATCTATTTATATTAGAAGGGATTATCTACTTGGTTTGTCTATTAGGAACCACAAGTATTATTTATATATTTTTTAAAAGAATATTTTTATTTTTTTTACTGACTAAAATAATATGAAGAGATCAGAGCATGTTTTTCAGTGGGAAGGGGTGGGAATGGGTTAAAAATCAAGAAAAAAAATGCGTGGGGTCACCCCTCCTAAGCATAACCAACCTCGGGCTCTTTGAGCCGGTCCTGGTTGTAAAAAATAAGAATTTACTTACCGATAATTCTATTTCTCATAGTCCGTAGTGGATGCTGGGACTCCGTCAGGACCATGGGGAATAGCGGGCTCCGCAGGAGACAGGGCACATCTAAATAAAGCTTTTAGGATCACATGGTGCGTACTGGCTCCTCCCCCTATGACCCTCCTCCAAGCCTCAGTTAGGTACTGTGCCCGGACGAGCGTACACAATAAGGAAGGATCTTGAATCCCGGGTAAGACTCATACCAGCCACACCAATCACACCGTACAACTTGTGATCTGAATCCAGTTAACAGTATGATAACAAAAAACGAAGTAGCCTCTGAAAAGATGGCTCACAACAATAGTAATAACCCGATCTTTGTAACAATAACTATGTACAAGTATTGCAGACAATCCGCACTTGGGATGGGCGCCCAGCATCCACTACGGACTATGAGAAATAGAATTATCGGTAAGTAAATTCTTATTTTCTCTAACGTCCTAGTGGATGCTGGGACTCCGTCAGGACCATGGGGATTATACCAAAGCTCCCAAACGGGCGGGAGAGTGCGGATGACTCTGCAGCACCGAATGAGAGAACTCCAGGTCCTCCTTAGCCAGAGTATCAAATTTGTAAAATTTTACAAACGTGTTCTCCCCTGACCACGTAGCTGCTCGGCAAAGTTGTAATGCCGAGACCCCTCGGGCAGCCGCCCAAGATGAGCCCACTTTCCTTGTGGAGTGGGCCTTTACAGATTTAGGCTGTGGCAGGCCTGCCACAGAATATGCAAGTTGGATTGTGCTACAGATCCAACGTGCAATCGTCTGTTTAGACGCAGGAGCACCCATCTTGTTGGGTGCATACAATATAAACAACGAGTCAGATTTTCTGACTCCAGCTGTCCTTGAAATATATATTTTTAATGCTCTGACAACGTCCAGTAACTTGGAGTCCTCCAAGTCGCTAGTAGCCGTAGGCACCACAATAGGCTGGTTCAAGTGAAAAGCCGAAACCACCTTAGGGAGAAAATGAGGACGTGTCCGCAGTTCTGCCCTGTCCGAATGGAAAATCAGATATGGGCTTTTGTATGATAAAGCCGCCAACTCTGAAACTCTCCTGGCTGAAGCCAGGGCCAATAGCATGGTTACCTTCCATGTAAGGTATTTTAAATCTACCGATTTTAGAGGCTCAAACCAATGAGATTTGAGAAAATTCAAAACTACGTTCAAATCCCACGGTGCCACTGGAGGCACTATTGGGGGTTGTATATGTAGTACACCTTTGACAAAAGTTTGTACTTCAGGCACTGATGCCAATTCCTTCTGGAAGAAGATTGATAAGGCCGAAATTTGAACTTTAATGGACCCCAATTTTAGGCCCATAGACAATCCTGCTTGCAGGAAATGTAAGAATCGACCCAATTGAAATTCTTCCGTTGGAGCCTTCTTGGCCTCACACCACGCAACATATTTTCGCCAAATGCGGTGATAATGTTGTACAGTCCCTTCCTTTCTAGCCTTAATCAAGGTAGGAATAACTTCCTCTGGAATGCCCTTTTCTTTTAGAATCCGGCGTTCAACCGCCATGCCGTCAAACGCAGACGCGGTAAGTCTTGGAACATACAAGGTCCCTGCTGAAGCAGATCCCTTCTTAGAGGTAGAGGCCATGGATCCTCCGTGA
The DNA here is from genome assembly GCF_028390025.1 of Pseudophryne corroboree. Taxonomy (NCBI): domain Eukaryota; kingdom Metazoa; phylum Chordata; class Amphibia; order Anura; family Myobatrachidae; genus Pseudophryne; species Pseudophryne corroboree. Next base: position 478,262,555 of record NC_086444.1, read on the forward strand.
GCATCTCTTGAAGTTCCGGATACCAAGTTCTTCTTGGCCAGTCCGGAGCCACCAGTATTGTTCTTACTCCTCTTTTCCGTATAATTCTCAGTACCTTTGGTATGAGAGGCAGAGGAGGGAACACATACACTGACTGGTACACCCACGGTGTTACCAGAGCGTCCACAGCTATTGCCTGAGGGTCTCTTGACCTGGCGCAATATCTGTCCAATTTTTTGTTGAGGCGAGACGCCATCATGTCCACCTTTGGTCTTTCCCAACGGTTCACAATCATGTGGAAGACTTCTGGATGAAGTCCCCACTCTCCCGGGTGAAGGTCGTGTCTGCTGAGGAAGTCTGCTTCCCAGTTGTCCACTCCCGGGATGAACACTGCTGACAGTGCTATGACATGATTCTCCGCCCAGCGCAGAATCCTTGCAGCTTCTGTCATTGCTCTTCTGCTTCTCGTGCCGCCTTGTCGGTTTACGTGGGCGACTGCCGTGATGTTGTCCGACTGGATCAACACCGGCTGACCCTGAAGCAGCGATTTTGCCAGGCTTAGAGCATTGTAGATCGCTCTTAGCTCCAGTATATTTATGTGAAGGGACGTCTCCAGGTTTGACCACACGCCCTGGAAGTTTCTTCCCTGTGTGACTGCTCCCCAGCCTCGTAGGCTGGCATCCGTAGTCACCAGGACCCAGTCCTGTATGCCGAATCTGCGGCCCTCTAACAGATGGGCACTCTGCAACCACCACAGGAGAGACAACCTTGTTCTTGGTGACAGTGTTATCCGCTGATGCATGTGCAGATGCGATCCGGACCATTTGTCCAGCAGATCCCACTGAAATGTCCGTGCATGGAATCTGCCGAATGGAATCGCTTCGTAAGAAGCCACCATCTTTCCCAGGACTCTTGTGCATTGATGTACTGACACAGTTCCTGGTTTTAGGAGGTTCCTGACAAGTTCGGATAACTCCCTTGCTTTCTCCTCCGGGAGAAACACCTTTTTCTGAACCGTGTCCAGAATCATTCCCAGGAACAGCAGACGAGTTGTCGGGGTCAATTGAGATTTTGGAAGATTCAGAATCCACCCGTGTTGCTGAAGCACTACCTGGGTTAGTGCTACACCGACTTCCAGCTGTTCTCTGGACTTTGCCCTTATCAGGAGATCGTCCAAGTAAGGGATAATTAATACGCCTTTTCTTCGTAGAAGAACCATCATTTCGGTCATTACCTTGGTAAAGACCCGAGGGGCCGTGGACAAACCAAACGGCAGCGTTTGAAACTGATAATGACAGTCTTGTATCACGAACCTGAGATACCCTTGGTGTGAGGGGTAAATTGGGACATGCAGATAAGCATCTTTTATGTCCAGGGACACCATGAAGTCCCCTTCTTCCAGATTCGCTATCACTGCTCTGAGTGACTCCATCTTGAACTTGAATTTCTGTATGTACAGGTTCAAGGATTTCAGGTTTAGAATAGGTCTTACCGAACCGTCCGGCTTCGGTACCACAAATAGTGTGGAATAATACCCCTTTCCCTGTTGTAGGAGGGGTACCTTGACTATCACCTGCTGAGAATACAGCTTGTGAATGGCTTCCAAAACCGACGTCCTTTCTGAGGGAGACGTTGGTAAAGCAGACTTTAGGAACCGGCGAGGGGGAGACCTTTCGAACTCCAACATGTAACCCTGAGATATTATCTGCAGGATCCACGGGTCCACTTGTGAGCGAGCCCACTGATTGCTGAAAATCTTGAGTCGACCCCCCACCGCTCCTGAGTCCGCTTGTAAAGCCCCAGCGTCATGCTGATGGCTTTGTAGAACCCGGGGCGGGCTTCTGGTCCTGGGCAGGGGCTGCTTGCTGCCCTCTCTTACCCTTTCCTCTGCCTCGCGGCAGATAAGACTGTCCTTTTGGTCGCTTGTTTTTATAGGAGCGAAAGGACTGCGGCTGAAAAGACGGTGTCTTTTTCTGTTGGGAGGGGGTCTGAGGTAAAAAAGTGGATTTGCCGGCAGTTGCCGTGGCCACCAGGTCCGAAAGACCGACCCCAAATAATTCCTCTCCTTTATATGGCAATACTTCCATATGCCTTTTGGAATCCGCATCACCTGACCACTGTCGCGTCCATAAACTTCTTCTGGCAGATATGGACATCGCGCTTACTCTTGATGCTAGAGTACAAATATCCCTCTGAGCATCTCGCATATAAAGAAAAGCATCCTTTAATTGCTCTAGAGTCAATAAAATACTGTCCCTATCCAGGGTATCAATATTTTCAGTCAGAGAATCCAACCACACTACCCCAGCACTGCACATCCAGGCTGAGGCTACTGCCGGTCGCAGTATAACACCAGTATGTGTGTATATACTCTTCAGTGTAGTTTCCAGCCTCCTATCTGCTGGATCCTTGAGGGCGGCCGTATCAGGAGACGGCAACGCCACTTGCTTTGATAAACGTGTGAGCGCCTTATCCACCCTAGGGGGTGTTTCCCAGCGCGCCCTAACCTCTGGTGGGAAAGGGTATAATGCCAATAACTTCTTGGAAATTAGCAGTTTTCTATCTGGGTTAACCCACGCTTCGTCACACACGTCATTCAATTCCTCTGATTCTGGAAAAGCTACAGGTAGTTTTTTCACCCCCCACATAATACCCCTTTTTGAGGTACCAGCAGTATCAGAGATCTGCAAAGCCTCCTTCATTGCCGTGATCATATAACGTGTGGCCCTATTGGAAAATACGTTTGTTTCTTCACCGTCGACACTAGATTCATCTGTGTCGGTACCCGTGTCGACTGACTGAGGTAAGGGACGTTTTACAGCCCCTGACGGTGTCTGAGACGCCTGAGCCGGTACTAACTGGTTTTCCGGCCGTCTCATTTCGTCAACTGACTTTTGTAATGTGCTAACATTATCACGTAATTCCATAACTAAAGCCATCCATTCCGGTGTCGACTCCCTAGGGGGTGACATCACCATTACCGGCAATTGCTCTGCCTCCACACCAACATCGTCCTCATACATGTCGACACACACGTACCGACACACAGCAGCCACACAGGGAATGCTCTAATCGAAGACAGGACCCTCTTAGCCCTTTGGGGAGACAGAGGAAGAGTTTGCCAGCACACACCAAAAACGCTATAAATGTATATAAACAACCCTAGAAGGTGTTGTTTTTGATATAAGCGCTTTTAATATATCAATATCGCCAAATTATGCCCCCCTTCTCTTTGTTACCCTGTTTCTGTAGTGCAGTGCAGGGGAGAGTCCTGGGAGCCTTCCTCACCAGCGGAGCTGAGCAGGAAAATGGCGCTGAGTGCTGAGGAGAATAAGCTCCGCCCCTTTTTCGGCGGGCTTTTCTCCCGGGTTTTAAGAAAACTGGCCTGGGTTAAATAGATACATATAGCCTTAATGGCTATATGTGATGTATTTATTTTGCCACTAAAGGTATTTAATATTGCTGCCCAGGGCGCCCCCAGCAGCGCCCTGCACCCTCCGTGACTGAATCAGTGAGACGTGTAGCAACAATGGCGCACAGCTGCAGTGCTGTGCGCTACCTTCATGAAGACTGAGGAGTCTTCTGCCGCCTGCTTTCCGGACCTCCGTCTTCAGCGTCTGTAAGGGGGATCGGCGGCGCGGCTCCGGGACGAACCCCAGGAGGACCTGTGTTCCGACTCCCTCTGGAGCTAAGTGTCCAGTAGCCTAAGACTCCAATCCATCCTGCACGCAGGTGAGTTGGAAATCTCTCCCCTAAGTCCCTCGATGCAGTGATCCTGTTGCCAGCAGGATTCACTGAGATTTAAACCTAAAAAAACTTTTTCTAAGCAGCTCTTTAGGAGAGCCACCTAGATTGCACCCTTCTCGGACGGGCACAAAAACCTAACTGAGGCTTGGAGGAGGGTCATAGGGGGAGGAGCCAGTACGCACCATGTGATCCTAAAAGCTTTATTTAGATGTGCCCTGTCTCCTGCGGAGCCCGCTATTCCCCATGGTCCTGACGGAGTCCCAGCATCCACTAGGACGTTAGAGAAATACGGGGAAAAAAATTGACAAGGGATCCCCCATATTTTTACAACCAGCACCGGCTCTGCGTCCGGTCCTGGTGCAAAAAATACAGGGGACAAAAAGCGTAGGGGTCCCCCGTATTTTTAACACCAGCACCGGGCTCCACTAGCTGGAGAGATAATGCCACAGCCGGGGGACACTTTTATACCGGTCCCTGCGGCCGTGGCATTAAATCCCCAACTAGTCAACCCTGGCCGGGGTACCCTGGAGGAGTGGGGACCCCTTAAATCAAGCACCCCCCCCTCCAACCACCCAAGGGCCAGGGGTGAAGCCCAAGGCGGGGCCCCCCCCCCCCATCCAAGGGCTGCGGATGGGGGGCTGAAAGCCTTGTGTCAAATAAAAGAATATTGTTTTTTGTAGCAGAACTACAAGTCCCAGCAAGCCTCCCTTGCAAGCTGGTACTTGGAGAACCACAAGTACCAGCATGTGGGGGGGAAACGGGCCCGCTGGTACCTGTAGTTCTACTGCAAAAAAAATACCCAAATAAAAACAGTACACGCACACCGTGAAAGTAATTTATTTGACACAAGGCTATCAGCCCCCCATCCGCAGCCCTTGGATGGGGAAGGGGGGGGGGGGGGGGGACAGCCTTGGGCTTCACCCCTGGCCCTTGGGTAGCTGGAGGTGGGGGGACATCTTGGTTTAAGGGGTCCCCACTCCTCCAGGGTACCCCGGCCAGGGGTGACTAGTTAGTGATTTAATGCCAGGACCGCAGGGACCGATATAAAAGTGTCCCCCAGCTGTGGCATTATCTCTCTGACTAGTGGAGCCCGATGCTGGTATTAAAAATACGGGGGACCCCTACGCTTTTTGTCCCCCGTATTTTTTGCACCAGGACCGGACGCAGAGCCCGATGCTGGTTGTAAAAATACGGGGGATCCCCTGTCAATTTCCCTCCCGTATTTTTACAACCAGGACCGGCTCAAAGAGCCCGAGGCTGGTTATGCTTAGGAGGGGGTACCCCCACGCTATTTTTTTCTGCGTTTTTTAAACACTTTTGTGCCGTCCAAAAAGTCTAATCCAGGACGCACATATCCGTCAATTGGTCCGTTTTTCGACAGCGGGACTGTCGAATCCGTTTTTTATTGAATATGTCGAATTCGGGTCCCGGCGGCAGGGTGTCAGCCGGAATTCGACCGCAATTGCATATACCCATATATGTCATCCTTAGGGTCCGTTATGTTGTGAGGTACAGGATTCACTTCTGCTTGACCACATATTTTATGATTGACAGCCACCAGCACTGGTTTTGCCCATTACATTGGCCATAAATAATTTGACTTGATCCTGTAACACCAACCCAGGGCACCCCGGCAAGTGTCCCGAGGCACCCCAGGGTGCCACGGCACACAGTTTGAGAACCACTGCACTAAACAACCAAGATTTCCATTGCTGAATACCCTGCAATGCATTCACCCAAGAGGTACTAACGGAATCTTGCAGCTAACTGTTTTACCCTTGTTCATCCTTAACATAGCACGCATAATAAAATGCATGGACTGTACATAACTGGACAACCTTGATGAACCCCTAAACATAATTTAGGGCTTTCAACCAGAGGCACTTCTCAGATAGATGCAAAAGGTATTTCAGTCTAAATAAAACTGAAAACACAAATGTATTTAAATAAAACATACCAGCTGAGGTATTCAATAGTTTGCTGAAGCAATTTAAAAAAAAAAAAAAAAAAAAGGGACCCCCTTCCCCCTCTAAACATGGTTTAGAGAAAAAAAAAAAAAAGAGGTGGAAAGATGTTAAATTATCTCTCTCTTCTTCCTGCACTAATCCTACTTCCAGCAGTGCAGATTGATTAGAACACCATGTGATTCTTCCATATGCCATTCAGCATTTAGGTTAAATTTAGTTGAAAAGCTCTTTGCTTATGGATGTCAAATTGATTATCTTTATATCTGACATGCACATTATCTTCACAGATTATGAAAATTTAATGGTGCAAAGAGACTAAGCCAATGTTTGATCTTTTTACAGCAAAAAATAAACTTTGAGAGCTGGCTGCACTGAACATGAGCTACAGTAAACGTGGACAGGCCTTTATAACGATGCAGAATCCAGGTGCTAGATATTTACAAGAAACGTGTTCACTGAAAATGGAAATGCTACAGTGACAACTAAAAGAAATTTTTGTTTGGGCGGAATTCAAATGTTTTGTCCAACGGCAGCTACTTGATAGCGCCCAACGGAGCTATTCAATTGTAGCTCAGTTTGGGTGCAATTGCTGCCTGCGTCTGTATTTCAGCTCAACACCTCCGGGGTGGCGAGCTGAAATGCGTGAAAAGTGAGCTGTCTGGGTGCACAAAAGGCAGTTTTTGTGGGGGGGGGGAAAAATCAAGTCAATTGCGCCCCACAAACTGCAGTCACTTTAGACGCGAGATCGGGTGCGCAAAACAATTGAATATCACCCTTTAAAACCAAAAACTTTTCAGTTAATCCTATCCGGCACATTTTTACTGGAAAAACTATAACAGGCTTAGGTTTGTGCATATATTTTTATAAAGATAATCAATGCAACTTTTAACAAAAAAAAAAAAAATTCACCCCTTCCACTTGTAATATACTTGATGAGCTGTGGGCAGCCATTTAATCAGCTGCTGCCTTTTATTTCCGCAGACCTAAGAATAAGGTTCAGGGACAGGTAAAGACTAAAGTTTTTCAACAGGTAAAATAAATATATTTTTTTTTTTTTTTTTAAGAAGAGTTGTATTGATCTATTGACAGTTATGCACAAGAGCAGTACGACACATAACAAAAAAAATAGCGGTACCACAGATTTATACAAAAGATACAGCGAGCATATAAGTAAATCTTTTTTTCTTTTTTTGAGGGATGACAGAAATAGTGCAAAAAAAATAAAATAAAGTGGATACAGGTTGAGTATCCTTTATCCAAAATGTTTGCGACCAGAAGTATTTTGGATATCAGATTTTTCCGTATTTTGGAATAATTGCATACCATAATGAGATATCATGGCAATGGGACCCAAGTCTAAGAACAGAATGCATTTGTGTTTCATATACACCTTATGCACATAGCCTGAAGGTCATTTTAGCCAATATTTTTAATAACTTTGTGCACTAAACAAAGTGCGTGTACGTTCACACAATTAATTTATGTTTCATATACACCTTACACACACAGCCTGAAGGTCATTTAGTACAACATTTTTAATAACTTTGCATATTAAACAAAGTTTGTTTACATTGACCCATCAAAAAACAAACGTTTCACTATCTCACTCAAAAGATTCTGTATTTCGGAATATTTGGATATGGGATACTCAACCTGTATCTCCTTTCATACATTGCAGTTAAAGTCCAAAATGTGGCTGCTTGCACAACTATTTAACCAAAATCACTATTTAGAAATATAACATTACTCAGCCCCGCACATAGGAGGAAATTCTATAGTTCTCTATGGTTGCAAGCTTCTAAATTTGTCTCCCTATGCTCTAATTTGATATTAGCAATCCATTTAATTTTAAAACTGCATGTGCAGCGTTTGCATTGCGCATGTGTGAGCAAAAACAGTGACAGAAATTGCATACAGATTGTGAATGCAATTCAGTCGCTGTATGACTGACAAAAAGCTGGCGTTTCTGGGCGGAAACCTGCGGTTTTCTGGGTGTGTCTGAATAAACGCAGGTGTGCCCAGGTGTTTTTAAGGAGGGCCTCCGACATCAGCGATGACCACTTTTTTTTTTAGCCTCTTGTCGCAATAATTGTGGATGACCTTGCCTGGCGCAGATAGGAAAAATCTTCGATGTTCCGGTAATTGCGTATGGTTTTGCGATCAGCCCGCATATTGTGATGCAGTCACAATTTTTGCAATGGCCATTTTTTTTCTCAAATTTCTGGACGGCAACTTTTTGATCGCAGAAACAGCTACTTTGCAGAAATTGCAATCCTTACTGAATAAGGTCCTTAGTTCCATTAAAAGTATGGTTTAGCTATGAACCCTGCTTGAGTGTCCTTTGTAGAAAGGCAGTGCTCTTGTAAATCCAGATCTCCACAAACCTAAGTATTGTCTAAAGTCAGTAAAGGGCAAGGCTAAAGGCAAAAAACATTTATGTTTTCAAAAATAGCTTATAAGAGCTTTATAATGAATACAACAAGATGTACAGTGTTGGACTGAGTAAAGGGCATTGTTTTGCCCTGAAACTTTGCCTTTTTATGGTGTTCAACTGTGCATATTTTGCATTAATAAAAAACTCCTCAGCCATTTTTGAAAAATGACATTGTTGGTGTGTAGCCTTGTATAAATTAGTGCCTAAAGTCAGTTATCGATATCTAATCTTATTTTAAGGTAATTAACAAAATAAAATAAATGTAGAAAAAAAATTATGACACCTTTACATAATTAAGGTAGAACGGATTTAAACTATTAATCTATAGAATTTAGCTATAAATAAAAGTTGATATGTATTACCTCTCGAGTTCATAATGTTTTACTTATGGACTGCATTTGTATATGCTACAGAATATGAAATACTGCTCATACAGAGAATTGCACCCAGCAATTAAACAAACTAAATGCAACATTCTATTGGGCAAAATACCCAGGCAACTTGGTTACCAGCTGATATGGTTTGCTAAATTGTAATTAAATAATTATGAAAACAAGTTTTTGCCGATATTAAAAAGTTGCCATCCTTTACAAGGCAACAAATATTGTGACATTAAGTTCACATACATTTTACCTGATGTTCTCCCATATAAATCATAGTAACAGCCATAATACCACATGCCAAACAGTCCCTCTCGGCATGCCAGGTCCTGTAAGACTCTGGTGGCATTGAACGTCTTTCTTACAGATTAATATGATATGCAACACTTGTATAACACTGAGCGACAGAGTCCCCGAATCTGTATACGAAGTCATATGATGCAGCGGCCACAGAATTCTTTCATGCCAAGTTCCGTTGTGCTTCTTATACAGGCTCAGTCACACATAGATATACAAATGTTGCATTGAGCTAAGACGCATTTATGGCAAAGTTCCACAGTTGCGCAGGAACTGGCAGCATACTCACTGCAAGCATATTCGCGCTGCATGGCGTATTGAGGACTTGTTTTTCTTCTCTAAACAGCAAGGTGAGTAAACATCCATCTGATAGGAAACACAAGCACGGCTGCTAGACTGACAAAATAAAGGGGAATTCAATTAGCAGCTGTAAAATACTTCAGGCTAATTGATCCCCGAGGCTATCCAATTAGCCCCGATGCAGGCCGCCGGCAGCTCTCATTAGGGATTTTGTTTCAGGACCTCAGCTCAGTTCCCGGAAAAACAAATCCCTGTTAAGTAGCCAGTTTTCACAAAGCCAGCAGTGTTAACACATAGGTCTAAGAACTTATCATGGATTCAATGTGTTAACACACGGAAACCGAAAATTTAACAGTGCAAAAAATGGACTGTAATTCATAAGCCTGAGGCTGAAAACTGCAAAAAAAGCTTGAGGCCACACCCGTTTTTCGCACCAGTTAAATTTTTCGACGGGCAATTGAATTTCCCCCTATGTCTGCTACAAAGACAAGTGCTCTCAGCAGATTGTGTGATGGCGGGGGAAGGTGAATATAAAAGTAAAAACAGAGCTCAAAATGGATGTTTCAAAGTCTCTCTGCTCACTAAATTTATAATCAATGTATCAATGTGTATGGTTGACACGGTAATAAATATCCATACATAGCATTATTAATGAATAATAGTACCCTGAAGAGAAGGAAAAAAATCAAACAAGGATAAATGGTGAATTTTAACATTAAGCTTATAGGGGCATATTCAATTAGGGTCGGATCCATTCCGACATACATTTGTCGGAATGGATCCGACAACCCCGATTCAATCCCATCTCAATTCGACTTTAAAAAAAGTCAAATTGAGATGAGACCTGTGAGCGGAGGAGGGGGGAGACCAGCGGGGAGAGCCGCAGGCAGAGAGAGGACAGCAGCACTGCAGAAGGATGTCTCACAGCCGCCAGACCTAACGGCAGTGTCCACCCGGCTCCAACAAGCGTGACCTCACTTGCTGGAGCCGGGTGGACGCTGCCGTGACACATCCTCCTGCAGCGCTGTGCTGTAGCGCTGCTCTCTCCTGTATGGCCGCAGCTCTCCCCGCGGCTTTCCCCCTTTTCCTCCTCTTGGGACCCACATCTCAGTCCGACATTTTTTTATGTCGGACTGAGATGGTCGGAAACGGGGCCAAATCCTGTCGAATTTGGCCCCGTTTCACTCCAAAGTACGTGAATCGGCAGCTATACCGCCGATTCACGTACTTTGACAAGTCGAATTCCCCGACTTGTAGAATAACAGCTGGGATTGAATAGGTCGAATCCCGATTCGATCCTAAAAAGTCGAAAACTGCCGTCTTTTCGACAGACGGCAGCTTTCGACCCTAATTGAATATACCCCATAGCCCCCCAAAGGGATTTGGTGTTAAAAAAATAAAAAAAAAAGACCAAACAAAGAGACAATTCTGGGTACAATTAAGGCCTAAACGGAATTAAAATATTGACAAGCCTAAATATAATATTTATAAAACTAAAATGTTTTGCTTTGACTCTGAAATAAAACAATCTACGTAACTATAGTCAAATGATAATAATGGTCATTGTTGATAAATGCTATATTTGCATTTGAAGTTAATGGACAGACAGTACTAAAAGGGATAAAGACAATGATAAGTCTACACAAAGCCACACAAACGTCAGTTAAGAAATGGCAAGCAGGATTAAACATACATAAGTGTGTACATACAAGGAAATATGTCTTGTTGTGCCAAGAATAACATTTCTTCTGATAAGTTACAGTAAACCTAAGACACAAAAAGTATAAAACCTAAAATATTACTTTGCTTGTATAAAAGAACAAATAATACACCTAGGCGGGTTGCACCCGGGAGCCTGACACAGGTGCTTCCATGCTGCGACCCGTCTCAGGCTCCTCGCCGCCGCCGTTTCCAACCCGGCATCTTGCCGGGTTGGTGGTGTCACCGGTGGCACTTAGAGATCACATGATCTCCAAGCGCCGCCCATACACACAGAGTGAACGGGAAACGGGTTGCATCGACATGGCTTCCCATTTACACAGCACAGCGAGCCACCCTGCTTGCTACCAGAGTTGGAATACCGGGTGGCTTGACCCGGATTATTCCAACTGGGCCCTTCCACACTGCACAGCAACACGGGTTATGCGCACTCATGTGCAATAACCCATGTTCAAAGCTGGCGGTGTAAAAGGGGTATTATACATGTACATATAAATATGTAAATGTTTCAGCAGATTCTCAAAACTGAACTTATTTCATGTACAGGGTTACTATAAAACAGACTTTTATAAAAACCAAAGTATTATTGATATAATCAAAATACTTACATGGATGTTATGTAGTACATGTCTGTAAGTTACTATGACTAAGTAACAAATGTTCTGTGTGCGAATCTTTTGTCACACGACATATCAACATACCTCCCAACATGGGTGGACAGAGGAGCTGGACCCCGCACTCACTGAAAGACTCTGCAGCACCCTGTTCCCTTCAGTGTGGGGGCGTGTCCAGCAACTGAGAGTTGTGGGGGCTCCCCATGCACAGCTTCTATTCACTCGCTGTGTCTCCCCCCCCATGGGACACTGAGGCCCAGTGGGACAGTCCTAGGAAAACGTGACTTTAGAGGTATGTATCAGTATGATAATTAGGAACACAGGGGCAGATGCATTAAGCCTGGAGAAGTGTTAAAGAAGTGGAAAGTGATAACGCACCAGCCAATCAGCTCCTGTTATTTTTCTGGCTGGTGCGTTATCACCTTCCACTTATCACTTCTTTATCACTTCTCCAGGCTTAATACATCTGCCCCAAAGTGCTCTGTTCCTGGACTTCCTTGCCAGTGGCAGTTGCAGAGGTGGGAGAGCCACGTCAATTGTCAGTGATGCCCGGACTGTGATGTTTGGTAGTGTTATATACATTCACCTAAACCTCTAAATATTGGATATGCAGGGAATATCCCCGCTGTCGCACAAATACCCGTGGCTATAGCATATTTTTCCAAAGCTTTAAATCATCCAAATTATATTTCCTGGGTGCTTCTATAATTTCTCTAGAGGAATTTTCTACAGTACTTGCAGAATCTCATACCCTTTTCAGACCGAAACGTCTGAAATTCACGGCATTTCAATGCTGGGTCACTTAGCTGTAACCAATCTGACCACCCTTTAACACAGGGAAGCAAATGACCAGGTGAAGCAGTTCTACACGGTAATTTGTAGTTCAACACTAGTACAGTATTTCTTCTGTGAGAAAGGGTCAACCTGGGTCAAAATTCCCAGGTCACCGACACTGGTAAATTCCTGGGTCTAAGTCCTTCTACACAGTTTGACCCTTTCAAACAGAAAAAAGACCAGCCCATACCTCCCATCATGACCCTCTCCAGGAGGGACAGAATGCTCTGCTCCTGGACTTCCCTCTTAATTTATGATTGCCGGCACCTGTGCTGAAACACCTTTCTTATTCATTAACCTGTTCAGCACAGGTAATGGCAATCATAAATTAAGAGAAAAAGTCCAGAAGCAGAGCATTGTGTCCCTCCTGGAGAGGGTCATGTTGGGAGGTATGCCAGCGTTTATCGGCAAATTACCAGGTAGAACTTTTTAACCCGCTAATTTGACTTTGTGTGAAAGGGGTACTAGAGCGCAGACATGTATCTTCAACACCTGCACCAGCTACAGATCTTGGTCTATAAACCCATTGTTTAGCATTATCAACCCTGTCAACAAAAAAAGTGTTTAATCTAGGAAATAATATATTTTATAATGTTTAAGTAGCTGAATTACTGTTTTAATGCTTGGGACTAGAAGTATTTTGGATATCGGATTTTTCCGTATTTTGGAATAATTGCATACCATAATGAGATATCATAGCGATGGGACCTAAGTATTATGACAGAATGCATTTATGTTTCATATACACCTTATACACAGCCTGAAAGTAATTTTAGCCAATATTTTTAATAACTTTGTGCATTAAACAAAGTGTGTGTACACACAATTCATTTATGTTTCATATACACCCTATACACACAGCCTGAAGGTCATTTAATACAATATTTTTAATAACTTTTAATAACTTTGGGGGTCATTCAGAGTTGTTCGCTCGTTGCCGATTTTCGCAACGGAGCGATTAAGGCAAAAATGCGCATGGTACGCAGTGCGCATGCGCTAAGTATTTTAGCACAAAACTTAATAGATTTACTCACGTCCGAACGAAGAATTTTCATCGTTGAAGTGATCGAGTGTGATTGACAGGAAGTGGGTGTTTCTGGGCGGAAACTGACAGTTTTCTGGGAGTGTGCGGAAAAACGCAGGCGTGCCAGGATAAAACGTGGGAGTGACTGGAGAAACGGGGGAGTGGCTGGCCGAACGCAGGGCGTGTTTGTGACGTCAAACCAGGAACGAAACGGGCTGAGCTGATCGCAGTGTACGAGTAAGTCTCGAGCTACTCAGCAACTGCTTAGAATTATTTAATCGCAATTCTGATACTCTTTCGTTCGCAACTCTTTCGTTCGCAACTCTGCTAAGCTAAAATACACTCCCAGAGGGCGTTGGCCTAGCGTGTGCAATGCTGCTAAAAGTAGCTAGCGAGCGAACAACTCGGAATGAGGGCCTTTGGGTATTAAACAACGTTTGTGTACATTGAGCCATCAGAAAAAGATTTCACTATCTCTATCTTACTCAAAAAATTCCATATTTCGGAATATTTGGATATGGGATACTCAACCTGTATTACCAATACAACTGGTGAGGAGTGCATGATAACAGATAAATATTCCTACTGAATTAGGGGCTTACTACAAGCAGGTGTGTTGCAGCCGTTTGGGGTTAAGCTCAGGCTGTCTTGCGGCTCCTGCCTCTATTGGTACAGATAATCTGACATACAGGATGAGGAAAGCTGTCCAGCCAGCACATAATGAATTACACTTGTGTGTGCGCATCCTGCAACAGGGACGCTTTGGGAGCAATTGAATCCCCCCTTAGAATAGAGCTAACCCACTGAACAGGCTTCCATGGAGTACTGAGATAAGGGAATAGGTTAAATTCTATTTATGTAGTGCATTAATAGGTTTTATAATGACAGAACGGTTTGGACACTTAATTAGCGTACACTGTGTTATCTGTGTATATTAAAAGTAATGTAAAGACTACGCATTTCCAAAGTGTAGCCCAGTAGTACGAGACAAAGACACAGACAGGGTTGCACAATCAGGACAGTGAGAAATGTTCTCACAATCTTTATGTGCCAATCACAACAACTATAACTGGCATAAGGTCTGGCAGGTTTAAACAAAAAGAACACACACAATATAAACTGTGTTTTTCAGTGTAAATAACTGCAGTACAAAGGCAATCCCACACATGCCTTGGCAAAGCACCATGCCTTTTTGCTAGGTACATCACTACACAGGGTCTGTGTAATGGAAGAGAACAGAAACTTGTGAAAGATAAAAGCAACTACATAAAGCGCTTAAGGGGGGTACTCACGGAGAGATTCATGCTTAAAATCTAAGCAATCTTACTAGATTGCTTAGATTTTAAGCACAGATCACTCGTGTGTACCCCCCACAGCGATAGCGCTATCGCCGGTGCTAGATTGAGCCTGCATGCAGGCCAATCTAGCACGTCGCTCATTTCACCCGCTGGGTGAAATGAGCGGCCCCCTGTCCTCCCCCGCATTGCTCAGCACACATCTCTCCCATGTATACCAGCTTTTTCACATCCATGCATAGATTTAACCGCAGAAAGAATGTTCATCTAATCTATTACTTTACTTTTTTATTTACTTGTTGTTAACTTGTTTATTGAGTTTACACTTCCGCTAATCTATCCTATCATTTTTCTAGAAGAGATATTGATATGCATGTAGCATACACGTGCACAATCTACAGGATTAAATGGGGTCATTTGAAAAGTGAGCACAATACTAACGTGAACTTTGACTTAACTAAACATAGATACACACAAATACACATATAAGTGGATTTATAAATTAGAGCATTTCCCATAAAAATTACTCTGGTAAAAGAGTAAAGTCCAGTACACACGGGGAGATTTCCCCAGGAGATGTGTTCTGAGCGATCTAGCACAGACCCCTCAGCATACAGCGCGATGTGTGCTGAGCAGGGAGGGGGGGGTGGGGGGGGGGGGGACACCGCTCATTTCACCCAGCGATGAACTGAGCGATGTGCCAATCTAGCACCGGCGATAGCGACGCGTGGGGCAGTACATCGCTATCGCTGTGGGGCATACACACTGAGAGACCTGTGCTTAACTTCTAAGAAATCTAGTCAGATTGCTTAGAATTTAAGCACAGATCTCTCCGTGTGTGCCCCCTTAAGACAGAAGAGCCACAAGCTAATAGATATTACACAGATCACCATGATAAAACAGCCAGATGATAAAGATTATTTGAAAGATGTACAACTTAAAAGCTCTACTGCTCCCTTCATCCAGAGCAGAGCATGAAATGTCAGTGTGCGCTATATACAAATGCCAACTGCAGAGACGCACTGTTGCTTGCTTCCGGGTCGGCCCACAAGAGAGCATAAGTCCGTCTCAGCAGCCAGCATTCCACATTTGCATAAAGCATGTGGAGATATTTTATTTGTTCCCCGATGAGACGGGGAAGTGGGAGATTTACTTCTCTTTTTTAGGTTAAACATAACGCAATACTAAAGGCAATATGTAAAAGTATTTCTTTAAATCAAAGCTTTCTGTCCGACTCCTGTTACTACCTTCAAACGTGTAACATATACTGGATTTCCTCAGTGTGTGTTATTTAGCACTCTCAGCTCAGTACAGTGAAAGGCCAACTTGTATGATGGGACTTCACGTCATTCTGAGTGTGGGAAAAGTGAAAAACAATGGGATGTCAGTCACATAAAGGGTAGGTGCACATTTGCCAAACATACATTTTTAAATTCAATTAATAGGTACACTTGTATACCTGACAATATTTCTGATAGCCATCAGGACAATGCTTGATTTAGATGTAAAAACTGTACTTATGAGACATGAACTCATATTGGGCGATTAAATTGTTTAAGAGACTTAGCTCCTGCCTAAAGTGTCCTGGAGCTAATTCAATTGTTTGCAGTCTAATGCATGGGATTAGCTGTGTTAAGCAGCTTTCCTCGTGCTAAGGGGGTTATTCAGAGTTGTTAGCAAACCAAAAAAAGTTAGCAATTGGGCAAAACTATGTTTCACTGCAGGTGGGGCAGTAACATGTGCAAATTTACACTTGGGTGGTTTTATTTTTAAACTGCAATTTAGATTTCAGTTTGAACACACCAAACCAAATCTAACTTTCTCTGCACGTTACATCTGCCCCACCTGCAGTGAAACATGGTTATACTCATTAGTGTGTGTTTTTTGCTTGCTAACAACTCTGATTAACCCCAAATTGCCAGACACGCATGCCTGGCACTCCCGACCAGCCATACCTTACTTTGATTCCTCTGGAAGGTGCAAGCAGAAATCTGAAATAAGTGACGCATCGGTGCTGGTCAACCAAAACAATGGAATTACTCACAGGCTACTTAAGATGGAAGCCAATTCTCTGAAACAATTTAATTGCCCTCATAGTTAATCAGATATGCACACTAGTATAGTTACATATTATATAAGGAGGACTATGTACAAAATACTGGGAAAGAAATAACCGCAATCATGCAAATAAGGCAGTGTTGCTCAACCTTTCTGGTGCAGCAGGCCAAATAAACTTGAACTAATATGGGAACAATTCAATAGTTTTTTTTGCACCTAATCTCCCATCTAAAGTGAAGTGAAATCACAGCATGCCCTAACAAACTGGATTTAGACATGCAAAGCAGCTAAAACCATCTAAACTAATGGGCATGACGTGTAAAGTGCTGCGATAAAGTGCTGTGATAACTTGGCCCAAACAGCAGACTTTTTGCACATTTCAGCTCACCACCTCAGGAGGCTGCGAGCAGAAATGTGTACCAGCTCGGCTATTTCCTCCTGAATGGAGCAACAAATGAATTGCCCCTCTAGTGGCAGCCACAGGGAAAACAATTGAATTGGGGGGATTCAATTGTTTTCCCTGTGGCTGCCATGACATGACATAGAACATTTACTGTATAGGAGGGATACAGTTAATGCTCTATGACATGTTTTCTTAACCAGCAGTAAATGGTCCATGGCTATATAAAAATAGACGATGTATTATATCAGCACACACACATATATAACAGCAAATCACAAGCACTTAGCCAATGACGCTATGGCTGTATAAATAATAAATAGACAAAGCCGCTGCAATGAAGTGGCAGCAGTCTCAATTAGTGTTAATTATAAAAAAAATTAAGTGGTTTAATTGATATACATCTAATTAACCTGCTGGGTGAAAAAAACATTAATAATATTGATTAAAATAGCAAATGCATGGTAGTGGAATTGTGCAATTTTGAATTGTGAGGTTTATCTTGAAGAGGTCTACTATGGTATGCCGGCGGCCAGCATACCGGCGCCGGAATCCCGACCGCCGGCACACCGACAGCTGGGCAAGCGCAAATGAGCACCTTGCAGGTTTGCGCGCCACGCTATCTATTCTCCCTCCAGGGGGGTTGTAGACCCCCCCCCCCCCAAGAGGTGTCGGTATGCCGGCGGACGGGATTCCGGCACCGGTATGCTGGCCGTCAGGAGCCCGGCCGCCGACAAACTGAAGACCACCCATCTTGAAATGCATGGAAGCCTGCAGTGGAACATACACAATGAGCAATCCTCCCTTCAAGAGGGTTTATATTATATCCAGAGACAGCGTTAAGTTCTGAACAAAAAGTGTGAAAACCAAAGCGCCTTATCTTTATAAACTGCAAAGTGTTCAGCCCCTCATTTGCAAGCTATGGCGGCGTCACCAGAATGTGAAATGATAAAGCAAGGAAATTTACAATTTTTTGGTTGAGTTAAATAGAGAGAAATAAAAATTACAGATTTCGCAAACTTATGGAGAAAATACTTTTTTTAAGTTTAATAAAAAGACCATTAAGTCCTATGTGGACCTGACCTGCCAGTGTGTGAGCAGCTTCATTGACAATATTTTATGCATAAGAACAAAATATTCCTACGACATGACAACCACTGCTGCACTAAGCTTACAATCTGGTAAGATCGAACACATATGAAATAGGCTTTTACGTCTGGGTCGTTGGTGCATTAATGAGCAGTAAAACAAAACTGAAAAGTTCCAAACTTAGTGCAAACGTAAAATGACCAACAAGTGTTATGTATTTCCATGACAGCCGTGGCCCGTGATACACACCATTAAACTGCAATACTTGCTATAAATATTCAAAAGGGCTTTTACATAATGATTTA
Source organism: Pseudophryne corroboree (assembly GCF_028390025.1). Classification (NCBI taxonomy): domain Eukaryota; kingdom Metazoa; phylum Chordata; class Amphibia; order Anura; family Myobatrachidae; genus Pseudophryne; species Pseudophryne corroboree. Next base: position 478,280,997 of record NC_086444.1, read on the forward strand.
CCATCGACCATTTAATCATTTTCTAAGTAACTTCAGTAGAAGGCTACAAAGGAGACTCCATTTACCTCTGAGCAGCAATAACGAATTGGGCACTTTAGTTGATGTTAGAAAGCTAGACAGCAATCGGTAGGACAGTGATGGTACCATAAACTGAGAATAAGGACCAATGTACTGGTGTATTCCATGCCAGATTTTTGATCCAGGTAAAGTGGTCAGAAGTTTAATGCCCACACACAGGCAAGGGATGCGGTTAATATACCGCCTGGTGGGATCCTGCCATTCGCGATACTGACGCCGGAATCCTGACAGGCGTGGAAATACCAGCGGTCGGAAGCCCCGTATTCCCACTCGGGTGGTGTGTCCATGCCACCACCCGAGAGGGAACATAACATGTGGCAAGCAAAGCTCGCACAGGGCCCAAAGCGTGGCGAGCGCAGCGAGCCCACAAGGGAATTCGCTGTCAAGATTCCGGCTGACGGCATAGTGACAGCCAGCATCCCGTATATATTCCATACGCAGTACATGTGGCCAACCTGAACAACTACTGCACTGTGTATGGCTTTATCCTAAACATTCAATGTTTTAACTGGAAGAATGGCGTATAGGTCAACCATTGATCTCATAGATACATGTGAGAAGCCTTCTGACAATGCAGAACTCGTAAACAAGCATTTGAAAAACGTCTATTGTGATTCACTTCCAGCACCTGTGCAAGTTCCGGACTTAACCATGCTTTTATGCAATACATAGCATCGTTATTTGCATCACGGACATACACAAACAGGACTGATGTACTAAGGGCTTAGAATCGGTACTTCTGTCGCAATTGTGGCAGTGTACATTCAAACGATGTTTAGTAGCAGGATGCTTGGAGCAGCTCAGTTATATCAGCTCCGGTCTAGTAATTTTTTTTTGAGATTAGCATCCTTCTGGTACTGCTGCAGCATGCATATCCACTAGTAGTATACAGGGTACACATACTTTGTGCTACTATCACATTAGCAGTGTGACACAGGCGCAGATTCAGAGAATAAACTGGACAGCAAGACACGGTTCAGTGGCTTAGTAGCATTTGTTGTGGCATACCAAATGGGGCTATTTGGTGCGATGTAAGGATATATCTGTAGGCAAATCCACGTGGGGTATATTAAAATTACAGAGTATACGGCGATCTGCTGCATTGCCTCACCAATAAAATGGATTAGATAAGATGTATGGCCCGGCACTCCACTAAACTCACAGCTGCCACGGGTGCCCTCTGTAAAATGTAAACTGACGCTGATATGTCAACTGACGCGGATAGAAGCAGCGGCGCTCCAATGGGTTCAATCAAAAGTCAAAGTGTATTAGCACATACAGTTTTCCAACGATTGAAGAGGCTTGTGCAGCCTCGAAAACGTTGGGAAAAACTGTATCATGTGCTAACGCACTTTGAATTTTGATTGAGACCATTGGAGTACCGCTGCTTCTATCTGCGTATATATATATATATATATATATATATTTACACACACGCACACATTATATATATATATATCTATATCAAGCGTTGGGTCCACACTCACGTCTTAAAGTTTTCTGCTGGGGTGCCGTCCAAAACTGGAGATCTAATTAAAGTCACCAGTATAATACACAAGCGAAAAAAGTGGGAGCACTCACCAGTCTTCATTAAAGCAGAGGTTTATTTATAAATTCATACCAGACAGAGTAATCGATGTTTCGGTCCTCATCCTGACAAAGGTCCAAGTGAGGACCGAAACGTCGATTACTCTGTCTGGTATGAATTTATAAATAAACCTCTGCTTTAATGAAGACTGGTGAGTGCTCCCACTTTTTTCGCTTGTGTGTGTATATATATATATATATATATATGTATATATATATATATATATATATATATATATATATATATATATATATATATATATATATATATATATAAAAATATACACACATATATACATACATATACATATGCACACATATATACATACATATACATATGCACACACACAATACACACACACACACACACACACAGATACTGGTGCACAGAATGGCCTATGCTAGCATATTCCAGGGTGGCATATTAATTCTGTAATTTTCTGTTGTAATTGCTTTGTTATAAGGAAGCCAAAAAACACCACTGAGCTCTGGGGATTGATCTCCAGTCACCTGGATACTCCCAGGCATGCATGTGGACTCATTTAAGCATGAAATAATGAGCAAAGCCAAGTGCAGAACAGGATGCAGACTTGTAAGTAGTGAATGGCAAAGCTCTCCAACAGATTATTATACTGCAAAGTAAGTTGAGTGAAAACAATATGGATGACAGACACAAACCCAATTACAGTATTAAATACATAATGGCAATATTGTCGGCTATGCAGGAAAATTCCACAGCTTGCAGCAAAAGTGGGACAGAGACAATGACATCACTAGGGCTCCTCTTTTTTTTATACAAATCAGCTGAAAATGCATATTTTGCTCATTTTTCCTACAGTCAGTCACTCTAATTGTAGCACAAGTCAAATGCAAAGGTTTCCGTTTTTCCATGCTTAAGCCAGGTACGTACTAGGCGATGTGTGTACCCGGCGACATAGACTGTGACAGGACCTGGCAGGGTGCAGACAGTGGCAAGTGCTTACACACTTAACGATGTCTGCAGCAATGAAGCGACAGCTGCAGGGGAGAGGGTGTGGGTTTTGGGACGATATAGCATACTAGTGCATACACAATAGACAGGAGCATCATCAGCGACATAGTGCATACACACTAGACAATGATGTGTCTGAGTCAAGCACATCGTCCAGGATTTCGTCTAGTGCAAGGTTATCAAACTCGGGCAGGGGTCAGGTAGGGGTCCATTTGCATTCCGAACGCCTTTCCTGCTCTACACTCTGCTTTGCGACGGCGGCGCAGGTATCTTAAATCAGGCGCTAGTTCGTGAGACAATCAGGAGCTGCTAGTCCGCGAGCTCTGACTGGCTCACAAACAAACAGACGACTGATTTAAGATAGCCGCGCTACAGCCGTAGACCAGACTAAGGAGCAGGAGAGACGTGCGCTGCGCTCTCCTGCCCCCACACACAGCCAAGCAGCAGATCCCAGGCAGCAGCAGCGGTGAGCACATTGGGGGCATATGTATATCTGGCACTGTGGGGGCATATGTATATCTGGCACTGCACTACTGGGGGCATATATGTGTGTATCTGGCACTGCACTACTGAGGGCATATTTGTATCTGGCCCCCATATGTGTATATCACACCCATTTTTTTGGCACCTTGGGTGCGCGCACACAGTATCATTAAGAATATTTTCCTACTTGCACCAATGCATTAAAGTAAATGTTTTTTTCACGATACTCGACATCTCTGATTATACTTTGTTGGTTTTTCTAAAAAAAAAAAAAACTTTGAAAATTGCATATGACGCCTTTTTCTTGTGGCCCACACAAGACTTAGGGGTACATTTACTAAGCAGTGATGAGAGCAGAGAAGTAAGCCAGTGGAGAAGTTGCCCATGGCAACCAATCAGCACTGAAGTAACATCTATAATTTGCATACTATTAAATTATACAGAGCTGCTGATTGGTTGATGGGGAAAATTCTCCACTGGCTCACTATTTCGCTCTTATCACTGCTTAGTAAATGTTCCCCTTAGACCTTGATTAGTCGGACCAGTTGGGATTTTGAATTTAACATGCCTGGTCTAGTGTGTACCCGGCTTTAATCTGCGTACTACAAGCAAATATTCAGTTTACTTTGTGTATTAATGCATATAGTAACATTTAAATTCGTCTCATTTAATGGTACTGCACTTAGATAAACAGACACTGTACAAATAACAAATGTAGGGGCCGATTCAATTGTTTTTTTCCCCTGACAGCCGCCACTAGATGGCGCCCGATGGCAGCAATTACATTTTTCTGCCAGTCAGGTGCTCAGCAGCCGCGGTGGACACGCGTGTGTGCAAACTCGGCACTTTGGGTGCCAAAGCATTAGTTTAGACATGTTTAGCAGTTTTAGGCAGCTGAACCCGGTCTGCTTGGGCATGACATGCGTGATACGCATGTGCGCGCAAACAACTGAATCTTGACAATTGTTTGGGCGTCTAAACAGTCCCCTTTAGACACCCCAAACAATTGAATCAGCCCCGTAGACTATAATAGTTAAAATGAATATGTTTTTGTAGCTGGACCACAAATTGTTGCCTCTGTAGAAAACCTTAAAGCCATGCACGTTACTGGACATTTAGTGTAAGTGAGGCCTAATTATAAATACTATATCAGTTGTTCTTAACTACAACTGATCAGAGAAAACAACTGCTCTATTTAAAGACACACAAAGTAACAAATGATGAAGTTTAAAGACTCATCAGCTATGAATACTTCATGCACAATCCCCACCGATGGACAAGATAATTGATTTAAATGAAACATATGCTGTTCTTCTGGGATTTGTAGAGAAAAAGATTGAAAACCGCTTTGAACTTGGCATAGGCTTGTCACTTTCAGCAATTTTCTTCTCAACCACAAAAAAAAAAAAAAAAAAAAAGGAGGAGGATTAGTGGTAGGATTTGTACAAATCTGTAATCAAGCCAAAAGAACAACTAAACTCTAAAATATGTCAGGTATGACACTTGAAAATAAAAGAATTTCTCACACAGAACTATAGCCAACACAGGACAAAAACCCTGAATAAAAACATAAGAAAAACCAGTTACTGTAGCTTACCGAGAGTAGAGATGACACTTGACAGACCATAAACACTACAAGCAGCATTGTCCATCAACAGTTAGGGAATTTGTCAATATATGAAACAAATCACAGATCAATGATATCAAGTTCAACATTAATTTATCTGCAATAACTATAGCACAAGAAAGTACTACAGTACACATGCAACACGGAGCCGGAGAGACATTTCAACAGCAATTAACTGACTGGATTGGAGAGATAGAGAAAAGATTTGTGAGTGCTTCTAATGGTGGCCTGCAATATATTTATGGAGTTTTGATAATTTGCCTAACTGTATACCAGCTATTTGCCTTCTCCAGGTCCTCATCCTCCTTGCTGTTCTTCCCATAGTATGGCTGACAATTCCTGTACCTGCCCAAGGCACTGAGAGGCAAGTATACTACCAATAGATAAAAAAAAAAATCAGTGTTACATACACACATGAACGGATGAACGTAGCCAAATCTGTGTTAATCTCTGCACATACTGGGGGCCGGCCAGCACAGGAAAAGGCCTTCCCCCAATGCGTCCGCAATTAGAGTGCGATCACAACAGATCTAAGGTTGACCTCTGGCAGCGCTGGCTGGCCATGCAGTCAGCAGCCTTTTTTTTTTTTTTAAGTCACGCAGCCTCCCCAAAAACGGTTCCATCCCTGTTTTTTCCGACACCACCTCTGCAACTCTGTCGCCTGTCAATCACATTGCAGTCACATCCATCAGGGAAGAGACTGCAATGTGTATGGCCGCGCAGCCGCTGCACATGTGCAGTTTGCTGCCACCGGCAAACTGTGCTGCGGGACGCTGTTGAGGCCGGCTCTGAATGACATCATTGCATACATTTGGCTAGGAACCATTATATTGTCCAGCCTTATTGCAACTGGGGGTTAGACAATTATCCTAAATCAGGTGGGAAGGACTTAGGTTCCCAATCATGGACTAGGGGCTTTGTCTTTTGCTGGACCACAAGCAATTATTAAGCTTGCCAAAACCACATTCCCACAGTTTGGGCATTTCTGCAGCTTAGCAAATGGCTTTATTAATTACACGTAATTTAAATAATTGGCGAGATGTAATGCTGTCCTAGTGTGCCGGGCATGTGGGATTCCGGTCAAAATCGGAAAGCGACAGTTATTTACAAGGCAAAACCATGACTTGTAAATGACTGCCGCTTTAACAAAAGCCCGAGTTCGGACAGAATCCGCACGTTTGGCAAACTCAGATGGCATTACGTCCTGCACCCAATTTCAACAACAGGTTTCCTGGGAGGGTTGTAACTGACATATGAAATTACGCACAGAACTGAAATATCTTCTACCAACAACACTGCAATTTCACGGCAGACAAACATCATATAAGGCTCATCAACCAACTGTGTGAGGAGATACCAGTCACAGAAATGCATTACCATTATCTCACTTATTTAAACAGACACATCCAGGTAGTCATAAGGAAAGAGCCATTTGCAGATTCACATAGCTACGTCAATGCTTTGCGTAGGCTGGATGCTTTGCTATTAATTAAAAAGGTATCACAAGCAGATCAATAAACCGTAGCAATGTTCCCAAAGCAACAAGCTCGTTGTGCAAGCTTAAGCATCAAGTTAGCAACTATTTCCAACAACACGTACCCCCAGGGTGTCTCCAGTAACTAAATCATATAACTACGCTTCAGAGTAATATTATATAACAATATAGACTCTGAATAGTGTAGGACCTGCATGAGGGTGGGCTACCTTGGCGTTCGGCTTGCAGGCTTTTGTGCATTGGCCAATTTACTAACTAAATCCCATCATTTATTTAATGATGTGCTGAGGATAAGTGAGCATGCTATGGTGAGTGCAGAGGTGTGTGTGTGTGTACACACACATTTATATATATATATATATATATATATATATATATATATATATATATATATATATATATATATATATATATATATATATATATATATATATATATATATATATATATATATATAAATAAGACGTATATAAAGACTTTAATGTTGTTTTACTGTGAGACCAAAACCTGTCCCACCATTTGCAAAAACACATTTCTCAGCCCTATGTAAGCACCAATGGGATAAAAACGGATATGAATTATATATTCATTGCCAACGTTTGCTACAAAAATACTAATCCTAAGTACCAAAGTAAGATGCAAAATTGAGCAACAAGTATGCAGTGTGTGTAATAAGACCAACCAGATACTAGTGATCTGTGTCTTGCATTGTTATGCTTTATCTGCGACTTTATACCATTTCCTTTGAGACAATCCCCCCCACCTCAAAAAAACAAAACACAAACAAACCATAAAATACAAATCCGTAAAGTAAAATAAGAGGCAAAATTGAGCAAAGAGTACCGAATCTGATGGAAACAAGTATGTAGCGCGGTAAATGCTGATCATGGATCACGCCTGGCATCTTCCTCAATATGGCACAAAAAGGATAGGTGTATGAGGACATCTCTCTCATATATATATATATATATATATATATATATATATATATATATATACACACACACATATACATATATATATATATATATATATATATATATATATATATTTTTTATTTTTTTTTATATATATATATATATATGAACAAAATAAGGGGGGGGGGGGGAAGGAATGGCACAAAATAACGAATTGTGCATACATATTTCGTACATTGCAATTTTGAAAGAATAGAAATTGACAATATATTAGTCCACATATGGATGTCAGCGTCAAACACTTACAGAAATTTTATCAAGTACCCCAGGTTGAGAACCACTGCCATATGGGAGGTTATTCAACTGAGGGCGAAGGGTGCAATTTACCATTGCCGTTGCATTTAAATGCCAGCAACAGCAGCCTGACTTGCACCTTTCGCCCAGCCAATTCACACGCTCAAAAGTGCATGCTACCTTATGGAGCACCAAACACTTGAGTGAGATCCTTCTGCAGTAAAGCGCAGTGGCTGCTGCGCATATTCGCCCAGGCAAATCTATATGTACTCAATTGCAAAGTGTGAAGCTAAAAAAAAAAAGGCATAGTTTAAATCCAGTGACTATTTATTTAGAAAAAAAATCAGTCATGTTCACAATCTGAATAGGCACCCTTTTTGTTCCAGACAAGGATCAGAAAATATTAGAAAAATGTGAACCACCTTTCGGCTGGGTTGTTGAAACTTAATGGCCAATGAGTAAAGCGCCTCTTGAATCCTCCTGAAATGATTTCCAAACATAATATTTGAAGAGGAACCAAAGCAACATAAAAATCTGAAATGGAAGAATAAAAAATAGGATATTTCTGGAACACATATTGAAATTTTAAAAACATGTAATTAATTATCCCGGAGCTATTGAATTCATTGCGACGCTAAGTTGGCGAATGCCCGTACTCCCAGACTAAGCAGGGTGTTTAGTCACGAGAACAGGCATTCTCCGACTAAACTGCCTCACCGCAAAGATGCTTGCGTGGCGCTAGGTCAACAAAACACCATCGCAGACCTAGTTTTGTCGGATTTCTGCTTGCACCCCCGGAGGGGCGAGAGAAGAAGTTCTTTAGTCACGGACAGCATCGTGCTGAATTTAATAGCTTGCGAGCTCGCTACGCTCGCCACGCTGCAGGCCCAGTGCCGAGCTTTGATCGCACAAGGATCTTTTCCCACTAGGTTGGCGGTGTGAACCCACCAACAGATTGGGAATTAAAAGTGGGTGTCGTGATGCTGGCCTTCGGCAAAATGCCGGGTGTCCGAAATCCAGCTTCAGTCGGCTGAACGCCGGAATCCCAAACGCCGACATTTTGACTGCATTCCTGTGAGATATACCCTGATAGCGGATGGGTGTCAAGCTGTTAGATAAAATTCTTGTCCGACCAACGGACAGTTTATCTGTCCGCGTATGCCCAGCATAACTGATAAAATACTTGAATGTAAAACATACAAAGACTCTCGGATCCAGTAGATACCCCATGTACTAGCACTGTATATGTGCCAAATAGATCCAGTCTTTGAGGAGCATCAGCATGAAATCCACCTTTCCAGATAAAATTGTTCAATTATTATAGCACAAGGAAAGTGTTTTACTTCAAAGGCTGCAAAGAGATTAACTTGCTAGTATATGTTCCGTTACATTGCTCACATATATCGCAGCACAGCAAGTCACATCAAATAACCACTTTCACTCGCTGTAAATGAAATGGCTGCAAGTTCAAGAAAGGTGTCATCGTGTACAGCACTCACAAGGACATGAACTGGATCAATGCCTGGTTAGCAAGACTCCGTTACCAGTGCATACTGAGGCCATGCAGTATAGGCATTTGCTTGAACAAATACTGACAGATGCATTATTTCTCATTAGACCATCTCAGATACTAGGCACATCAACATGAACAGTAAAACATAGTATTGGCGGAGCTCAGCAGTAATGCTACAAATTCTATTACTGAATAAATTACGGTTATAATGTTTGTCTTCACTGACTTTTCAGAAGATAATTTCATAAAAGTGATGAGATTATCAGTCGATGGACTGACACATACAGGGGAATTCAAATATTTTTGCACCAACACTCACGCCCGATCGCCCATCTTTTTTGATGAGGTGATATTCAATTGATGGTGCTGGCAAGCGGAAGTAGGCGCACAATGCTTTTTCATGCTTGTCACCCACAAATAGACCGGGTATAACTGTATAAAGCGGCTACACTAGTCTAAACTATTGGGCGCGACAGGGAAAATGTGCAAAAAGCTGCACTTCACACATTTCCGCTTGCCTCCTCAGGATGGGACGAACAGAAAAATAAACCTGCTTTACTGTTTAGTTGATGATGATTATTTATTATTATTATTATTATTATTATTATTATAGGAATGAGTAGGGTAACTCAATGGAGCTACAAGATGGAAACTTGCATGAAGTGGCTTTCTTATAACAGAGTCTCTAGTATGCTGAAATTCATGGGCCTTCAACTTGCGTCCCTCAGCTGCTGTGGAACTACACATCCCAGCATGCCCTGCCTCAGTTTTAGCATACCGTAATAGCAAAACTGTGGCAAGGCATGCTGGGATGTGTAGTTTCACAGCAGCTGGAGGGCCACAGGTTGAAGACCCATGCCGTTATTAGTCTTAAAGAGACCAATGTATTACTGTATGTATTTTACTGTGAAGTAAATATTACACACTGAATGGTAAAACTAAAAATAGACAAAATAGAAATGGAGCACTTCTCCAATGCGCAGAAAGAGCTGCCTTAACAGTAAACACCAGCACGGGGCGTAACCCTCTCCCCAAAAATTGGACAATATTGACAAGAAATAGGTGTAAGCTGTACTGGGCGCCTTTCTTAATGATAATGACAGCAGTAAGAATTTAAACACCACAACAACAATTTATTTTCAGTTAACGGTTTGCATATGTTCCTTGATTAGGCTTTCATTCAGGCACTGTAGTATGTTCTTTACATTCCTCATGTGCAGGAGGACTTCTTCTATGGAATCTCATTCAGCAGTATCATAAAAAACAAGAAAATGAGGAATCTCTCGTATAATACCGTTTTAATTCCTTCACAAAAAAAGTTCATACAATTAAAACAACTCCATAAAGATAAAAATTTTCCATAAAATTGGACAGAGCACATGCAGCACAGGTGGGATAAATAAGGAACCTATGCACACTGCCACAAACTGAAAAGAAATTGTTGTGTTGTTTAAATTCTTACTGCTGTAATTATCATTAAGAAAGGCGCCCAAGTACACCTTACACCTAAAACTACAAATAGTCTGGGGCAGGCAGTGGTTAATCGTGCACAGATTGTGGATTGATGCGATATTCTTAAGGCCAGTACTCACTGGCAGATGTGGGGAGAGATGTGTGCTGAGCGAACCGCTCAGCACACATTTCTCCCCCCGCTCAGCACAGCGCGATGTGTGCTGAGCGTGCGGGGGAGCGGGGAGCTCATTTCACCCAGCGGGTGAAGTGAGCGACCCGCTAGATTGGCCTGCATGCAGGCCAATCTAGCACCAGCAATAGCGATGCGCGGGGCTGCGCATCGCTATCGCTGTGAGGGGTACACACGGAGAGATCACTGCTTAAAATCTAAGCAATCTAGCCAGATTGCTTAGATTTTAAGCAGTGATCGCTCCGTGAGTACCCCCCTTAAATGCGTCACTAAATTTAACAAAACTGCTGAGTTCAATTATCCTGTATACTGGATTACTATCTATCTTGTCAATACCCTGATTCTATTAATATTAGGTACACAAACTGAGTATTGTCATGCAGTTTGATCTAATTACCCATATTGTCCTGGATATAAGCTCTCACAGGCAGGACCCTGTTCCTTCCACTTAGCACTATGCCTCCTGGACTTCATTTCCCCCATTTCCCCATCAGCATCTCTGGCACTGTTTGTTCGTCCATGTGTAAGCTACATATTTTTACTATATGTAATAAGAATCATTATATATTTAATCGACAAAGCAATTCAAAAAAATAAATAAGATTTTAAACCTACCAGTAAATCTTTTTCTCCTAGTCCGTAGAGGATGCTGGGGACTCCGTAAGGACCATGGGGTATAGACGGGCTCTGCAGGAGACATGGGCACTATAAAGACTTTAGAATGGGTGTGCACTGGCTCCTCCCTCTATGCCCCTCCTCCAGACCTCAGTTAGAGAAACTGTGGCCAGAGGAGACGGACAGTACGAGGAAAGGATTTTTGTTATTCTAAGGGCAAGAGTCATACCAGCCCACACCATCCACACCATATAACATGGAATATACACAACCAGTTAACAGTATGAACAAAACAGCATCAGCCAAAGACTGATCTTAACTGTAACATAACCCTTATGTAAGCAACAACTATATACAAGCCTTGCAGAAATATGTCCGCACTGGGACGGGCGCCCAGCTTCCTCTACGGACTAGGAGAAAAAGATTAACCGGTAGGTTTAAAATCTTATTTTCTCTTACGTCCTAGAGGATGCTGGGGACTCCGTAAGGACCATGGGGATTATACCAAAGCTCCAGACAGGGCGGGAGAGTGCGGATGACTCTGCAGCACCGATTGAGCAAACATGAGGTCCTCATCAGCCAGGGTATCAAACTTGTAGAATTTTGCAAAAGTGATTGAACCCGACCAAGTAGCTGCTCGGCAAAGCTGTAAAACCGAGATGCCTCGGGCAGCCGCCCAAGAAGAGCCCACCTTCTTAGTGGAATGGGCCTTTACCGAATTTCAGCCGTAGAATGAGCCTGCTGAATCGGGTTACAGATCCAGCGAGCAATAGTCTGCTTAGAAGCAGGAGCGCCAACCTTGTTGGTTGCATACAGGACAAACAGTGCCTCTGTTTTCCTAACCTGAGCCATCCTGGCTACGTAAATTTTTAAGGCCCTGACTACATCAAGGGACTTGGAATCCTCCAAGTCTCCCGTAGCCACAGGCACCACAATAGGTTGGTTCATATGAAACGATGAAACCACCTTAGGCAAAAATTGAGGACAAGTCCTCAACCCTACTCTATCCACATGGAAAATCAGATAGGGGCTCTTGTGAGACAAAGCCGCCAATTCGGACACCCGCCCTGCAGATGCCAAGGCCAACAACAAGACCACCTTCCAAGTGAGAAATTTTAATTCAACTGTTTGAAGAGGTTCAAACCAATGAGATTTTAGGAACTGTAACACCACGTTAAGGTCCCATAGTGCCACTGGGGGCACAAAAGGAGGCTGGATGTGTAGCACTCCCTTTATAAAAGTCTGGACTTCTGGGAGAGAAGCCAATTCCTTCTGAAAGAATATAGATAGGGCGAAATCTGTACCTTAATGGAGCCTAACTTCAGGCCCATATCCACTCCTGTCTGTAGAAAGTGGAGAAAACGGCCCAGGTGGAAATCTTCTGTAGGAGCATTCTTGGCTTCACACCAAGATACATACTTCCTCCAGATACGGGGATAATGTTTCGCAGTCACCTCCTTCCTAGCCTTTATCAGAGTAGGGATGACTTCCTCCGGAATACCTTTCCCAGCTAGGATTCGGTGTTCAACCGCCATGTCGTCAAACGTAACCGTGGTAAGTCTTGGAACATGCAGGGCCCCTGCTGCAACAGGTCCTCCCTGAGAGGAAGAGGCCATGGATCTTCTGTGAGCATCTCCTGAAGATCTGAATACCAGGCCCTTCGAGGCCAATCTGGAACAATGAGTATTGTCTGCACTCTTTTTCGTCTTATGATTCTCAATATTTTTGAGATGAGAGGAAGAGGAGGGAACACATAGACAGACTGAAACACCCATGGTGTCACCAGGGCGTCTACCGCTACTGCCTGAGGGTCCCTTGACCTGGCACAATACCTCCGAAGCTTCTTGTTGAGGCGTGACGCCATCATGTCTATTTGAATAAGTCCCCAAAGACTTGTTATCTCTGCAAAAACTTCTTCATGAAGTCCCCACTCTCCTGGATGGAGATCGTGTCTGCTAAGGAAGTCTGCTTCCCAGTTGTCCACTCCCGGAATGAAGACTGCTGACAGAGCGCTTACGTGATTTTCCGCCCAGCAAAGAATCCTGGTGGCTTCCGCCATTGCCACTCTGATCCTTGTCCCGCCTTGGCGGTTTACATGAGCCACGGCTGTGACGTTGTCCGATTGAATCAGAACCGGTAGGTCGCGAAGAAGATTCTCCGCTTGTCGTAGGCCGTTGTATATGGCCCTTAATTCCAGTATGTTGATGTGTAGACAAGCCTCCTGGCTTGACCATAGTCCCTGAAAATTTCTTCCTTGTGTGACTGTTACCCATCCTCGGAGGCTCGCGTCCATGGTCACCAGAACCCAGTCTTGAATGCCGAACCTGCAACCCTCTAGAAGGTGAGCACTCTGCAGCCACCACAGGAGAGACACCCTGGCCCTGGGGGACAGGCTTATTTTCTGATGAATTTGAAGATGGGACCCGGACCACTTGTCCAGAAGGTCCCACTGAAATGTCCTCGCATGAAACCTGCCGAAGGGGATGGCCTCGTAGGTCGCCACCATTTTTCCCAGTACTCGAGTGCATTGATGGACTGACACTCTTTTCGGTTTTAACAGGTCTCTGACCATGTTCTGGAGTTCCTGGGCTTTTTCCATTGGGAGAAAAACCCTCTTTTGTTCCGTGTCCAGAATCATGCCTAAGAAAGATCGCCGAGTCGTTGGAACCAACTGTGACTTTGGTAGATTTAGAATCCAGCCATGCTGCTGCAGCACTCTCAGGGAGCGTGACACGCTTATCAGCAACTTTTCTCTCGATCTCGCTTTTATCAGGAGATCGTCCAAGTATGGGATAATTGCGACTCCCTGCCTGCGCAGGAGCACCATCATTTCCGCCATTACCTTGGTGAAAATCCTCGGGGCCGTGGAAAGCCCAAACGGCAGCATCTGAAACTGGTAATGACAGTCCTGTACAGCGAATCTCAGGTACGCCTGATGGAGGGGGGATATGTGGGGACATGAAGGTATGCATCCTTTATGTCTAGTGACACCATAAAATCCCCCCCTTCCAGGCTGGAGATAACTGCCCAGGGCGATTCCATCTTGAATTTGAACTTTTTCAAGTACAGGTTTAGGGATTTTAGATTTAGAATGGGTCTGACTGAACCATCCGGTTTCGGAACCACAAACAGGGTTGAATAGTACCCCTTCCCCTGTTGAACTATGGGAACCTTGACAATCACTTGCTGTTGACACAGCTTTTGAATTGCAGCTAAAACTATCTCCCTCTCTGGGGGAGAAGCTGGTAAAGCCGATTTGAAAAATCGTCGAGGAGGCACCTCTTCGAATTCCAGCTTGTAGCCTTGGGATACAATTTCCATCGCCCAAGGATCCACGTCTGACTGAACCCAGACGTGGTTGAAGAGTCGAAGACGTGCCCCCACCGGCGCGGACTCCCTCAGTGGAGCCCCAGCGTCATGCAGTGGATTTAGTAGAAGCCGGGGAGGACTTCTACTCCTGGGAACTAGCCGTAGCAGGCATTCTTTTCCCTCTCCCCTTACCTCTGGCGAGGAAGGAAGAGCCCCGACCTCTTCTGGACTTATGCGACCGAAAGGACTGCATCTGATATTGTGGTGTTTTCTTTTGCTGTGGGGGAACATAAGGTAAAAAAGTAGATTTACCCGCGGTAGCTGTGGAAACCAGGTCCGCGAGACCCTCCCCAAATAAAACCTCACCCTTGTAAGGCAAAACTTCCATATGTCTCTTTGAGTCGGCATCCCCCGTCCATTGGCGGGTCCACAGGGCTCGCCTAGCATAAATTGCCATGGCGTTGGCTCTTGAACCTAACAGCCCAACGTCTCCCGAAGCGTCTCTCATATATAAGACTGCGTCTTTAATGTGACCCAAGGTCAATAAAATGGTATCCCTATCTAGGGTATCAATGTCAGCTGACAAGGTATCTGCCCAAGCTGCTACTGCGCTACAAACCCAAGCCGACGCTATTGCCCGTCTGAGCAAGGCACCCGTATGTGCATAAATTGATTTTAAGGTAGTTTCCTGTCTGCAATCAGCAGGATCCTTGAGTGCTGCCGTGTCTGGAGACGGTAGTGCCACCTTTTTGGACAAGCGCGTCAAAGCCTTGTCTACCCTGGGCGAGGATTCCCACCGTACCCTGTCCTGCGCGGGGAAAGGGTACGCCATAAGAATTCTCTTGGGAATCTGCAGTTTCTTGTCTGGAGTTTCCCAAGCTTTTTCAAATAACGCGTTCAGCTCATGAGATGGGGGAAAGGTAACCTCAGGTTTCTTTTCCTTAAACATGCATACCCTCGTGTCAGGGACAGAGGGGTCATCTGTGATATGCAAAACATCTTTTATTGCAATAATCATATAATGAATACTTTTGGCCACCCTTGGGTGTAACCTCGCATCATCGTAGTCGACACTGGAGTCAGAATCCGTGTCGGTACCAGTGTCTGTTACGTGGGACAGGGGACGTTTCTGAGACCCTGAAGGGCCCTGTGACACAGTCAAAGCCATTGATTGACTCCCTGTTACATCCCTGGACTCTGCTTTGTCCAATCTCTTATGTAATAAAGACACATTTGCATTTAAAACATTCCACATATCCAACCAATCAGGTGTCGGCGTTGCCGACGGAGACACCCCAATCATCTGCTCCACCTCCTCCTTAGATGAGCCTTCCGCTTCAGACATGCCGACAGACACGTGCCGACACCCCCACACACTCAGGGATATATCTATATGGAGACAGTCTCCCAATAAGGCCCTTTGGAGAGACAGAGAGAGAGTATGCCAGCACACACCCAGCGCCACCGGACACTGGAATAAAATTCCAGTTAGTAGAGCGCTTTTATATAAAATATGTAAATACACTAACTGCGCCAATTAAATGTGCCCCCCCCCTCTTTTTTGCCCTCTGTAACCGTGTTCAGCAGGGGAGAGTCCGGGGAGCCAGCTTCTCTGCAGTGTGCTGTGGAGAAAATGGCGCTGGAGGATCAAGCTCCGCCCCCTCACCGGCAGACTTTGGTCCCGCTCAAATTATTTATACTGGCGGGGGGGGTTTCCATATACCGCCTCTGCAGTATCTACTCTATTTGCCAGTGTCCCTTGAGGTTAATATTGCTGCCCAGGGCGCCCCCCCTGCGCCCTGCACCCTTACAGTGCCCGCTGTGTGTGTATGTGTGGGAGCAACGGCGCGCAGCGTTACCTCAGTGAAGATCTGAAGTCTTCTTTCTTCTTAATACTCACCCGGCTTCTATCTTCCGGCTCTGTGAGGAGGACGGCGGCGCGGCTCCGGGACGAACGGCGAGGTAAGACCTGCGTTTCCGACCCTCTGGAGCTAATGGTGTCCAGTAGCCTAAGAAGCAGAGCCTATCATTTAAGTAGGTCTGCTTCTCTCCCCTCAGTCCCACGATGCAGGGAGCCTGTTGCTAGCAGTGCTCCCTGAAAATAAAAAACCTAACAAAAAGTCTTTTTCAGAGAAACTCAGTAGAGCTCCCCTGTGTGTGACCAGTCTCCTCTGGGTACAGGATCTAACGGAGGTCTGGAGGAGGGGTATAGAGGGAGGAGCCAGTGCACACCCATTCTAAAGTCTTTAGAGTACCCATGTCTCCTGCGGAGCCCGTCTATACCCCATGGTCCTTACGGAGTCCCCAGCATCCTCTAGGCCGTAAGAGAAAAATAATTTATGAACTATTTCAAAATGACAACACCGATTTTTGATGGTGTCATTCGATAGGGTGTATGATACAGATGTGCAGTAAGGTTGCAGAATTTTGATAAGTGGTCAGGGGATGCAATCAGTTTGCCGGCTGTCGGGATCCCGGCAGTCAGGATACAGATACCAGAATCCCGGCACGCGGGACTATTCTCACTTGTGGGTGTCTACGACACTGATAGAGTGAGAATAGAACCTGTAGCGAGCCACCAAGCCCGCAGCGTGGCGAGTGCATTGCCGGCATTCTGGCGGGCGGGATACCGCTGTCGGAATCTTGACAGCAGACATTCCGCCCACCGGGAAATAGGTTCCATGGTCAGATTGTTGTCGAATAAAACATCAAAGTCGTGATTTTTTTCTTCTGTAGAAAAAGCATTGAGTGGGGGGGGTGCGCTTTTTACCTTTTGGGTTGTAAATTGCAGCAAACTGTTGGGATCCAGTAACATTTTGGTATACAGTAATTACTCACTTTATTCTTTTCATTAATTTTTTAAATTAAAATACTAAACGGGTTGACATCAAAGTCAAACACAACGTCATATAATGAGATTAACTGATTAACAACGTGACCATATAGCTTCATTGGTTCCAGTGGAAAATGACATTATGAATTTGGGAGAGATGTCAGCCACATACGCATATTGCAGCGCCAAGCACTTTCTATTGAAAGTCACTAACGATGACTTGGATGCTTTTAGCCTGTGTTGTCACAAAGGAAAAGTGCAGCTTCTGAAACTCTCGCCATCGCTTTTCTTACAACAGTTGATTAAGAATGCGACGTCAAATAAGAGTTGTTCTCAAAAGGCAGTTACTTATTTAGACAATATTTGCCAATACAAGCTTCACTCTCCATGATCAGCTCTGAAGCGCACCTTGAGGAGTCACTCTCCATGATCAGCTCTGAATCGCACCTTGAAGAGTCACTCGCCATGATCAGCTCTGAAGCGCACCTTGAGGAGTCACTCGCCATGATCAGCTCTGAATCGCCACTTGAAGAGTCACTCGCCATGATCAGCTCTGAAGCGCACCTTGGAGAGTCCCTCGCCATGATCAGCTCTGAAACGCACCTTGAGGAGTTACTCTCCATGATCAGCTCTGAAGCACACCTAGAAGAGTCACTCGCCATGATCAGCTCTGAAGAGCACCTTGAAGAGTCATTTGCAATGATCAGCTCTGAAGCGCACCTTGTGGAGTCAATTGTTGGTGGTATTTACAACTTAAAATTCATAACACTTTCTACAACAGCATTGGTTTGCTTATACCTGAAGCAGGTCATGCACCAAAATATGCTCAGATTTATTTATAGAACGTCGAAGCAGCAGTGCATCAAAATGGGCTTGCCAGCCAACCAAAAATGTGACCCAATGTTGATGCGTGTCCGTTTATCTTAAACAAGTCGACACGCACAATACAGAAAAATGTTACTCGATGTCGAGCAACGTGGGGTTGACTAGTAAGAATATTAGGAGGTGCCACAAAATAGGGTAAACACAATAGATGAAATAAATAACTGACCACACCAGCACTCTCAGAAGTTGTACAAAGATGGTGTCAATCTCCAACAACAATATATATAAAAATTGGAAAAGCTTTTATTAGTGATATCAATAACAGCTATCAATTTATTGATATACATTAGTATAATGAGTAAAAGGTATTCTAAATTTGTTTAAATTAACCAAGCTGATTTTATGTATACATATTTAAATAGAATTATTTAAAAAAAAATTGGTAATAGTGCTATTCTCCCTTTTTACTAAACATGATAAAACAGGTAAACATAGTTGCAAGTATAGGCATAATTATAGTATATACAGGTTGAGTATCCCTTATCCAAAATGCTTGGGACCAGAAGTATTTTGGATATGGGATTTTTCCTTATTTTGTAATAATTGCATACCATAATGAGATATCATGGTGATAGGACCTAAGTCTAAGCACAGAATGCATTTATGTTTCATATACACCTTAAACACACAGCCTGAAGGTCATTTTAGTACATATTTTTAATAACTTTGTGCATTAAACAAAGTGTGTGTACATTCACACAATTCATTTATGTTTCATATACACCTTATACACACAGCCTAAAAGGTCATTTAACACAATATTTTTAATAACTGTGTGTTAAACAAAGTTTGTGTACACTGAGCCATCAGAAAACAAAGGTTTCACTATCTCACTCAATAAATTCCGTATTTTGGAATATATGGATATGGGATACTCAACCTGTATCTACTTCTTCCAGCAACAATGAGTTGCCCTATCCTTCTCCTGTTACTGTATAGGCTGTATTGTTGTAGGAATGTGTACTTAGCTTGGCTTAGCTTTTATGTTTAGCTTATGCTTATTGTATATGCTTAAGTGTATTGTGTTTGCCCCCTTCATCTGCGCTTTGGACACTTTGTGGTACCATATAAGTAAAAGAAGAGGAAGATAATTGAGCGATGAACTAAATAACCGAGTATTGCTTTATGGGGGAATTTTTTTTTTTTATTATTTATTTTATTTTATTTTTGGGGGGGGCACTCAGTACCCGATAGAAATACAGCAGGCTCCCATTTTTTTGCATCCCTCGTCTATACAAAGGGCCATTGCCATGTATTCCCAATTTGGGCATGCATTGCCTCTGTGCCTCCATTTTACCCACTAACACTGCCAAAGAGCAGTGCTAATTAATTTCCAGCCTTGTCAAAGTGCCGAGTAGCGGGTACACACAGCTTTGCACGGGTCGTCTTCAGACTGCCGGCTTTCGGGATCCCAGCGCACAGTATACCGGTGCCAGGATCCCGACACCCGGCATACAGACACCTTTTCTCCCTCTCGGGGGTCCACGACCCCCCTGGAGGGAGAATAGTGTGGCGCGCGCAGCAAGCCCGCAAGGGGCTAATTTGCACTTACCCAGCTGTCGGTATGCCGGCGGTCGGGATTCCGGCGCCGGTATGCTGGCCGCCGGGAGCCCGGCCACCGGCATATCATACTACACCCCTTTGCACAGTAGGCCAGGTGACACCTAGGAGGTCAATTCAATTGTGGTACCTACATGGACCCAGGGCTAGTGTCGACTGTGGGGGCCACATAGACCCAGGGCTAGTGTAGATTGTGGTGTCACATAGACCCAGGGCTAGTGTAGATTGTGGTGCCACATGGACCCAGGACTAACGTTGAAAAACGTAATATGCAAAATGGACCAGGAAAAAAAAAAAAAACTATAGCAAATTCCTCCACCATTAAATAAATGCTTGCAGTTGGGTAGACAGAAGGCCTTGCAATCTGGCTAGGAAAAAAGAATATCCCATTCACTGCTGTGACACATAACTGAAAAGTCTAAATGTTGTTTGTGACAATACTTGATAACATAATATTCTTTATACCATTCTTATCTTTTAGTGCATGGTCATTGAGGACATACACGATAAGCTGTAGTGAATTGGGACTATGCTCTCTATTACCATGATTTCCTCAAAATGGAAAAGGTTTGTGTTACAGTAATGATAATGTTATGTGCAGCGATACGTAGGACATTTCCGTGTGTTTCCTAAGATTTATAAACCCATAAATGTCACAATCTTAGCTGTGCACCTGTTCAGGATGCGGCCAGTTATTGATCAAAGTAAAGGTCAGCGTGCTCCAGCAAACAAACTTGCATATTTGGCAGCACTTCCGCCTCAGCTGTTAAATGAGGTCCAGGTTTCCTTATGTAGTATTCAACAATTGTCTTGTTTTTAAGCTCTTCTTGGGGTGTCTTCCCGCTATAAAACCTGTGAAATAAACCGCACAAATGTAAAGGCATAAGCTACCACACACAGACAGTGCAATCTTGTTGGTTTAGAATAAGATCATTCAGTGAACAAGCTCCTGTGTGACAACTGGCACTGCAGTCAGTCAGTGACTGCATACACATGAACAACCCTACTAGGAAACAGGTAGGCAGGCTACAGCAGTCAAATCAGATCAGGCCCTTTCTTTTGAGCAGCCTCACTGCAGTCACAGTGCCATAAACAAACTCTCTGTGCGATACATACACGCTGAGACTTCAGAAACAGCAGAATTGACAAATCATGTTGTAGCATATGGTTATAGCAACATTAGTCAAGTTGTGAATGTTCAGGTCTGTTGCACTACCATTTCCAGTTGTAAAAAAAATTAATGCCTACATCCACAACTCTTGAAATCATCTGGAACCAAGATTAACATACATGATCGGAACTAAATACAAGAATCATATCATGTACATATAATGAAACAAACATTTCCTCATTGTAAACACAAACCGTTTTGGAATTAATAAGATTTCATTCTCTCTCCTATGTATGGCGCATAGTACCGACCGCTCTTTCTACAGCCCGTTTGTCTTTTTGCTCACTAAACCTTTAGCAATAGCTTGTGGCTTTAGAGTCACTTGTTGCCACCCAGACACAGGGCTGTTTTGTGGGAGGTAATGGGGTGAGTCGCAACATGTTTTTTTGGGGAGAGGGGGGCACCAGCGTCTGTATCTTCTTAAGCAGTGGTTCAGGCCAAAGTGTCAGTAGTCGATAACACTGGACGATATGAACGTTCTCGTTCATTACTGAACGAGAACTCGTTCATATCGTTCAGTGTGTAGGCACCAACGATTATGATGCGTGGCCCTGCGCTCGTTCATCGTTGGTGCCGGGTCGCTTATGCATGCAGGCCAATATGGATAATCCCGTCCATATTAGCAAGCAGTGCTATGGAGCCGGGTGACGGGGGGAGTGAAAAAAAATATCACTCCTCCTGTCACTCCCCCACCGGGTCGCCCGTATCCATCGGGCAGCTCGGCGGCGGTGGGTTGCCTAATGTGTTGTGGGCATTACTTGCAATGAACAATCTTGGCCACTGCAGGATTGCTCAGAGGTCAGATGGCAGGGATGATGTTCGTCCAATGCTGCGTCATTGTACGCATGCATCATATCTGAGAAGCGGTTGGTAAGTGGATCTTTACAGAAGATGACACCTACCACATTGCATACCTTACCAGAAAGAAATATACAATTTGATGGCAGATAAGAACCACTTGGCCCATCTAGTCTGCCCCTTTTTTATCCTTTAGATAATCTCAACCCTTGTTGTACCTTAGTGCTTTTTAAGGATTTGTATATGCCTATCCTAAGCATGTTTAAATTGCTCTGCCTCTGGGGGGCGTCACTGAATTCATTTAGCAAAATACTGAAGGATGTCTCTGTATGCGGCCTCCTCCTTTTACACTGCACTGGCTGCTGCAGGTCTAATCAGGTGCAGCCGCCGCCATCAGGCTGTACCACAGTGTCTCTGCGCTTCCTCCGTACCGACACGTTTAACATCAAGTCATGTGAAGGCACATAGGAGGTGGATGCATGGCTGCTCCTCATAGCCCTGATGCATCTCCACCAGGCCCCTGTATCCCAGCTCTTCAGCAACAAGCAGCACCTGATTACACGTCTGCAGCGTTGCTGTAATGTTGGTGCTACCTATAAGAGGAACCATGACAAGGACGAGGGAAAACAAGTCCCTGGGACAACAGACAGTACAGATCTTACAGCCTGATGGGTAGTTTGCACTTGTAAACAGCATAATAGGGAATACACAGGCACAATACATATAGAAGAGGGGGTCAGTAATGAAATTACAGATTAGGGAAGGGGGGGGGGGGATGGAACACAATAAGGGCGGGATGTACTAAAGCAAAAATGCGGTAAAACCCCCGAAAACGGGGGTTTTACAGCATTTTCATATTTACCAACACCCTACCGCCGCGTTTTCGGCGTCCAGGGTATCACCATCTCTGGATGGCGATACCCTATAGAAGCCTATGGGCTTCTTTTCGCCGACCGCCGCAACCCGCCGAAGACGCCGACCCCCTTCCCCCCCAGCTTACCTTCCCCCCCCCAGCTTACCTGACCCGGAAGGTAATCTCCTCCTCCCCCTAGCAACGCAGCCGGACGTCCTTCCGGCTGCAGGGGGGAGGAGGAGGCGCCGGGGGCAGCCTGCTGCTGCTACCCGGCATCAAGGCAGTGTGGGGACCCCATGGAGGTGACGGAGACCCCCCGCAGACCACCTAACAGGTATCACGGGGGGCCTCAGTCACCGCATCGCGATGTTGATCGCATATGTTAGTACATACGCGATCAACATCGCTGCGGTAACCGGCGAGGTGCGGCGATGTATGTTAATACATCCCGCCCTAAGTAGCATACAAATATATGTATGAGTGTATATACTCATGTATACACATACAATTAAATATCCACACCAGACCCCAATTGCAGATGCAATAGATAGCTAGATAATCTCGGCAAGAATGTGAAATTTGCCTCAGTGTTCTATATAATTCCTAACATGCCAGCTAGCGTGTATACATAGGCAGAAAGAATGGTAGTCACTCAAGGATTTGAAAGTGAAAGTATTGTTTACAATATACTTTTTCACTTTAAAAGTCCTTGTGTGTCCTTTTCCTGTGTATAATGTATAAGGATGCAATTCACCCCAACCCACCTCCTGACCACCTGCATCTCCCCTCTGAGAGGTGGTGGTGTTTGCAGGTTAAGGGGCGTTAGGCTTAAGCTTTGTCTAGGGTGCAAAGAGACCTTGCAACGGCCCTGATGGGAGGCTATTCCACTTCTCCACTACCCTTTCTGTGAAGTCATTTTATCCTTAAATTTCCCCTGAACCTGCCTCCCTCCCTCCAGATCCGCTGTTTAGGAAGGCGCAGCAGCAACACGATTAGCGTCCACCTCTGGCCCACAGTGGTTCAAGGGTCCTGCTTGCAGGCTTACGATAGACTACTGCAGGACTACTATAACATACTATGGCACGTTACAATAAAGGCGTTGAGAGTGAGATCGACAAGTCCTCAAGCTGCACAATAAGATGTATTGATGGATTTTAATTTTGTTTCTATTACTTCTATGAGTATCTTCTTCAATAAGTTCACACAGTGATGTAAAAAGATGAAAGGTGGCTTAGTAGATACATGGAAAGACGGCTTTGTAGAGACATGGCTATGGGCCTCATTATTTATTCTAATGTACAATATTATAGTGCAAAAACTAAAAATAGAAGGGAAAAAAATAATCTGGTGTCAAAATGGAAAATGACAAAAGAAATATTCACAAAAAGGGCCACACACACAGCTGAACAAACACAAAGTGTATCACAAGCAGAAGACACCTATCCAATATATGCCTGCAACAAAGTTTAGCATACCACATTTGAAGTTATTCCACATGGACATTATTTTTTTTGGACATCAATGCACAAACATGTAAGCACCAGAGGCAGGTGTGTGTGGCACCAAGTTGCTACTGTTCTACAGTAGTGACTGGGTGATAACCCCCAACATTCCAACAGTTGGACAAAAGGGTACTGTTGTGATGCTGGGACTGAGCCCCCTATAAACAAGACTAAAGGTGCATACACACGGTGCGATATATCCTTGCGATTTGTGTAAACGGCTTGCGATACAGATGCGCGGTCCCGCAGGGTCGGTATCACAAGAAAATGTGGACTGTGCAGGCAAGTCAATTTTGACTATCTAGCACAAAGTATAGTCAAAATCGGCCATAGCCAAAATCGCAAGAACACAGACAATATCGCAGTCAGAATTGCATAGTCAAAATAGCACTTAAATCCGTATCGCACCGTGTGTATGCATGCATAAAACGGGGTATGGAGACAAGGGATGAGAGTGTAATCCTGCCACTGTATAAATCACTGATGCAGCCACACCTGGAATATTGTGTACAGTCCTGGGCACCTCACTATAAAAAAAAAAATATATATCTTGGAACTCGAAAAGGTTCAGAGGCGAGCCACCAAACTGGTTAAGGGGTTAGAGGCACTGGATTATGAGGAAAGACTTAAAAGGTTAGATATGTTCACACTGGAAAAGAGGCGACTGAGAGGGGACATTATTAATACAGTATTTGTAAACACATTAAGGGACAATACAAGGATTTATCAAACAATTTGTATACCAAAAAAAACACTACATAGGACATGAGGACACCCCCTGAGGTTAGAAGAAAAAAAATCCATACTCAACGGAGAAAAGGATTCTTCACAGTAAGGATTTGGAATTCTCTGCCAGAGAAGGTAGTAATGGTGGATTCAATCAATAAGTTTAAAAATTGATTAGATAAATTCCTAGCAGAAAAAAATATATCTAGGGATACAGCATTTAATGAACATTAAAAAAATTATAATATAGGTTGAACTCGATGGACATTTGTCTTTTTTCAACCTCAACAACTATGTAACCTTAAACCTAAACTTGGAAAGCACTTAAACTCACCACGTTTTTTTTTTTTTCTTTTCTTGACACAGAGTAATTGAAGAAAATCACTGTATAAGACCATTAGGAAGTGAAAAAACAAAAGCAAATTCTGAATTAGAGACTATTAAGGGCTAATGGGCAACAATCCCACGAAAGCTTAGTAAGCGTGCTTTAAGTATATCAGACCAACATATAATATAAATGAATAAACCTGTAAACACACATACAAGGACAAGCATTTGCTTCGAGTCACTTTCAACATTGCTTGCATCACTTACAAGCATCAGCGCACAGTGTATTATAATGGGGTTCTGTAGGAGTGCTCATTAAGTATACACTATGCTGCAGGGAGGCTTGCCGAACATGCTGTTAAAAGCCACAAGGTTTTGTCTACACTTTCAACAGCGGTGTGTGTGTGTGTGTGTGTGTGTGTGTGTGTGTGTGTGTGTGTGTGTGTGTGTGTGTGTGTGTGTGTGTGTGTGTGTGTGTGTTTCTTTGGAAAAAAGATTGTAAAATAGAAGGTGCACAATTTGATCCATGAAAAGAGACTCCGCTATAACACAAATACGGGTAATTATCCATTCTCTTTGTCACCAAAGGTGTCCTTGCTAGTTACTAGATTTGTGAAAAGTTCCAAACCTTTTTGTTAAAGCTATTTATTATGGGATAAACATGGCCTGTGCAGCTGCAGCGCAACATTGCTTCTTCCACCCACCTAATCCAAGCTAAATATATGCCTTATTCAACTGACTGACATACCGCGCATATATATTAATTCCATTTTTAAACCAGTTCGTGTTTGCAGTTTTAGAGAGAGTTATATTTGGGTCATTTTGTGGAAAGCATTAAAAGCAGGCATGAACTTCACAGAAAACGTAGCAAAGGTAAAAACACAGATATTTGCAGAACAATTACTCAAAATAAAACGTGTTTCTCACTTAAATGATAAAGCAATTTCTTATTCTACTTATTTCAATGTCCATTACTCTCCTTAAACATCTTGAATGTGGAGAAGATAAGCCAATATTAATGTACCATGCATACATTACACAGCATATCTTTAGCGTTCTCTAAAAAACGTATACGCTGTAATGAGTAAGTTTCATTACTATGCAATTTCCACAATAAAAACTGTACGGATAGAAGGCATAACCCTCGACCAGTGGTTCTCAAACTGTGTGCCTAGGCACCCTGGCGTGCCTCAGGGCACTTGCATGGGTGCCCTGGGTTGGTGGTCCAAAATTATTTACAGTCAATATAATAGACAAAACCTGTGCTCTTGGCTTCCAATAATAAAATATGTGGACAAACAGAAGTGAACTCTGTCCCTCACCACACAACTGAACTTAAGGATGACCTATGAAAACAATTTACTTAAGAAATTCAGAAGAAAATATTAAAAATAGAAAAACATTTTGCCTAGGGGTGCTGTGGAAAAAAAAAATGGTGATTCTCTAGGGCACAGTAACTCAAAAACAATTTGGGAACCCCTGCCCTAGACCCTGGGTCATTGTGAAAAGATCTATCTTAAAATTGCATAATGTGTTCCCAAACACCCCAAAAAACCCTGTTCACGCTTTTGAGTGAATTAATAATGGGTATAGCAAAACTATCAGTTACACAAAAATAAGGAAGGAAAGTTTAGATAAAATAATTTTTGCTGCCTTGAACAGTGCTGGAAAGAACTATACTTCCCTATATTTTTTGTACGTATAGGAACGGTTTAACAGAAGTTGTAATCTTCATATATTCTACATTGTAAATAGTGGTTTATACCATACTAGAACTCAAAAGCTGCCTGGTCATCTAAAGCACACCAGCATACACAGTGTAGGTTACGCAAACAGTTTTGTCCAACTTAATGGTGCCACAAAGGATTCTAGTTTTAATAGGCAGCTTGTGGCCATATCTATGTAACGGCACCAATAATGACCCAAGGGGAGACGTATCAAACCTAGAGAGATAAAGTGAAGTTGCCTATAGCAAGCAATCACCTTCTAGCCATCATTTATCTAGCACAGTCTTTGAAATGACAGTTAAGAGCCGATTGGTTGCTTTGGGCAAATTCTCCTCTTTCTCTCTCTCCAAGGCTTGACACACTGCCCCCAGGTTTAATGCATGTTCTGAATTGCTTTTCCCACACTAGTTTAGGTAAGCGCACAGGAGCACTATAAGGGGACCGCTGGGAGGGAAAAAAAAAAAAAAAAAACTAACATTCCTTCATGATAACCCCTTCTCTGAATAAAATGAAGCAGTGATAATCCCTGATATCACAGGTCACGCCGGCACCACTAGAATACGCCAGATTTGCCAGTTGACAGTCAGGGCCTGCAAACACTAGACTTAATTCTGTTGAGATGACTTGATGTCCAGTGTCTAACTGCCTGCCTTACAGAATATCATGTGGGGGGCAGATGTATTAAGCCTGGAAACGTGATTAACCAGTGATAAGTACAAGGTGATAACGCACCAGCCAGTCAGCTCCTGTCAATTTACATATTGGAGCTAATTGGCTGGTGCGTTATTACCTTGCACTTATCACTGCTTTATCACTTCTCCAGGTTTAATACATCTGCCCCCATGATGTGAGATGTACTTCACATCAGCACCAGAGGCTAAATATCTGTCTTTACATATGTTCATAAACTTTCAGGTGTCAGTAAAGGCTGCATAAAACAGAAGAAAATTGCAAAACAATTGCTAATGCTGCAGATTCAGCAATAATTGCATACATTCATCTACGCCATCAAATCAAATTTGCCTTTTCTAATTCCAATGAATCATGAAATACTGCAGCAAGTCTGCAAGATGCAGCAAAACAAATACACAGGGGCATTTCCCTGATCATTGACTCGCCTTTTCCCGAGAAGACCACTTCGAAAATGACACTAACTTGGAACGGAAAGTTATGCTGCTAACAGAATGTGATGGCAATTTAAGCCATCGCGTCTCTTGGTATAATTAAACTCTCGAGACCGCAGGAGCTGTTATTAACAGTACTTGCTTTACAAGATTACAGTGCAGCTTCTTTTTTCAGCTGCCAGAAAAATAGATTAACAAAAAAGGTTTTTT
>NC_086444.1:479946763-479979263 GCF_028390025.1 Pseudophryne corroboree
CCACTACCTAGACGATTTTCTCTTTGTGGGTCCAAGGGAGGGGTCTGTTTGCGGGGATGTACTGGGTTTAGCCCAGAGTTTGTTCGGTCGCCTGGGCGTGCCCGTGGCCTCGGATAAGACCGAGGGGCCCACGACGTGCCTCAGTTATTTGGGCATTGAAATCGATTCGGAAGCCGGTTGCTGCCGGCTTCCGGCCGATAAGGTGCTCAGGTTGCTGGGTCTCATAGAGCAGTGCCTCCTCACGCGCAGGGTCAGACTACAACGGGTTCAGTCGTTGCTCGGGTCTTTTAATTTTGCGTGCAGGATCATACCCATGGGCCGGGGTTTCTGCCGTAAGCTTGAGAGATCCATGGCGGGGGTGCGAAAACCTCACCATACGGTTTACATTTCGCGCGAGGTCAGGGAGGACTTGAGAACCTGGTCCACTTTTTTGGTTTCTTTTAACCGGGAGGTGTTGTGGCCAGCGAAGCGCTGTTCCAACGCCGCGTTACAGCTTTTTACCGACGCCGCTGGGGGTTCGGGCTTTGGGGCTTTTTTCAGAACAGAGTTGTGCGCCGCGCCTTGGCCCGCAGCATGGGTGACCCGAGGTTTTACAAGGAACTTGCTCCTTCTAGAGTTATTCCCCTTGATAGTGGCGGTCGAGTTATGGGCACCCAGCTTGTCGGATCGGAGTATTGTATTTCGCTGCGACAATCTGGGCGTCGTGCACGCCGTTAATAACCAGCGCTCGTCCTCTCCTGAGGCTCTGCGCTTGTTGCGTTATCTTGTGCTCAAGTGCTTGAGGCATAACATTCATTTCACGGCTGCGCATGTCCCAGGGGTTGACAATAGAATTGCTGACGCACTGTCGCGTTTTGAGTTTGATAAGTTTAGGGAGCTGGTGCCTGATGCTGCGATTGGGGGTCTATTGGTGCCGCCCTTCCTGTGGAGAATCGTTGACTAAGGCCCTCCCCGGTGAGTGGGACTTGCCTCTGCGGGCGGGATACCGTTTGGGGTATGGCGACCTGGTATCAGTTGGCTAGGCTTGCGCCTTGTCTAAGGAATATGTTAAGTATTGTTGTTATTGTGCCTGTTGCGCGAACCCGGAAACGTGTTTTACTCGTCGGTTTTTGAACGGCTAGCGTTCAGAAATGGAGGGTGTGAAGTGAATTTTTAAATTTTCCTCCGATGGGGACCGAATTACAATTGGCATCACACACGGTTCACGGGAGGTTTTTTGAGTTTTCTCCTTCACTCGGGTTCTTAATTGCATGTTTAAGTTATTTGTTTCTATTTGTATAGTGTCTGACGGTAAGGAATTTTCTTTTGCAGCTACTTTGGACATCTCGGATCAGATTTGGCTCATTGGCCATTCCTTTATTTTTTGGGCGGAGAGGCATCCAATGGCAGGACGTACGGGCGAATTATTTGGGGACAAGGTAGTTAGATGGTTAGGAGTTAGAGGTTTGCGTTGGATGGGTTTACTTCGCTTGCTGTTTCGCCATGAACGGAGGTGGGGGCGGCCCGGCTGGGTTGTCATTCACCTCGGGGGGGATGATATGGGGTGGGTCAAAGGCATTGATCTCATCTTGAGTATCAAAGCGGATTTAGTGGCCTTGCGGGCATCCTGGCCCCGGGTGATAGTTGTGTGGTCTGACATGGTGCCCCGTTTCCATTGGCGGGGTGCCGTTCGCTTTTCTGCTATCGAGAAAGCGAGGAAGAAAGTTAATTCCGCGGTGTCAGTATACGTGCTGGCGATAGGAGGTTTAGTGGTTAGGCATCCGCTTTTGGTGCTGCACAATGTGCAGTTTTATAGGGAAGACGGTGTTCACCTTTCCCCTGCGGGTATTGGTGTGTTCTTGGAAAGTATTTTTAGAGTGCTATCTGGTTGAATCTCTTCTCCTGTTGTTGGTTGGATGGCGGTCTGCGGTTTTTTGTTAAAATCCTTGTTGTGGCGGAAAGTCGCTACCAGCCAGCGGTCAAATAGTTACATAAGTGGTCACTGTGGGGCACCCCCTTTTGATTGAACAGCGAGTATGCCCTCCCCTTGCGGGTGGACTACGGATGTTCCCGTGCGGGTTCGTCCACGGCTCTGCTAAAGTAAGGGGGGTGAGCCTGCGCAGTGCGGGTTATGTTAAGGAGGCGGTTGTGAGGCCCCTCCTATTTTATGGTTTATTATAGTTGACTGGTGCTGGTGAGTTGGTAGCGCCTTTTTCTTGCCATCCTCCAATATTCTTAGTTTAAACGACAGGTCACCAAACAATACATATCTGTTTGACCTTTTAAATCTAGCAGTTGGTGTCCGTGTCTTTATTTCTTAGTGATAAGCTAGCTAGTTATAAATGTTAAGTTCGTCGGAATAAAGTCATGGGTGGTTTATATATGCACTTACAATTGAGGATCATACAGTAGGCTGTGGAGCAGCAGCCAGTGGAGAGGCTGAGGCAATCGGAAGCAGCTGCCATAACACACATCTGCACCACAGCACAGGGAAGTGCACGACCCACGATTCGCGGGTGTTTGAAGGGGCGGAGCCAAACCCGGAGGGGGTGGGGCTTAAACAGCGGGTCGCGGGCGGCTTCGGTTTTTTGCTTAAAAAAAAATCAACAATAACTTGGTCTGTCAGGGGGGGGGGGGGGGGTTCTGGGTACTCAGAAACCCCCCCTGCGTGCTCTAGTGACTGAAAAAGATCTTATTGAGTGAAACACAATCATCCGCAATCGAGTCACAATGGAACGTAAGGTGGAA
Organism: Pseudophryne corroboree; assembly: GCF_028390025.1. Taxonomy (NCBI): domain Eukaryota; kingdom Metazoa; phylum Chordata; class Amphibia; order Anura; family Myobatrachidae; genus Pseudophryne; species Pseudophryne corroboree. The sequence continues at coordinate 479,949,491 of NC_086444.1, forward strand.
CTTCCATTTTTAACTCCTGGTTAATCAGACTTCTGAAGTTGCTCCACCACATTAGGCTCCAGGACATTGCGCAAACATAGACTTTTTTTAATCCTTCCAACAGCATAGGGTGAGTATACCAAGGGCAGGATTTTGGCAGGGGGAATATATATATATATATATATATATATATATATACAGCAAGCAATAACAGGTGGCACTCACAGACTTGTAAATTAATGAAAAAACTTCACCCAGTGAAACGACTCTCAGCTGCGTGGACCACGGAGTTCCCGAGCGTCCCCGGTCCTGCATTTCCGGCATCAGCATCTCGGCCTGCCCGGAAGTGACGTCATCAGGCTTTGCCGGTCACCATGGGAACGCGCTGAAGACAAAGCAAGACATACTGTGACACTTGTAAAAAAACTTATACAGTGAACAAATCGGCACACATAAAGTGCTCAATCAGAGCTGGAGTATGCCTATAACCACAACGCTATAAGTGCAATATAAAACCACAGCAAAAATAAAATATGAAATATCTTGAAAATTATAAAAACAGATCGATGTGTTATCCACAACTGACAGGAACACCCTCCTCTGGGCTGAGAGTTCTCATCCCAAAGCGATGATTCGTAGCCTGCCATACTCTCAGCTACTTAGGGTCTGCAGAAATAACACCGACCCTGGTACACGTGAGTTACAACTTGATGAGATGGTACTGAAGTTTATAGAAAGAGGGTATTCTTTACCAGAACTGAAAAAAGCACGAGAGAGAGCTTTGTGCAATTTTCAGAAACAGAATAGGCACCGTTCTAAAATACTGGCCAAAGACACCATACCATGGGTGACGGAATTTAATTCCAACAGCCCAGGGTTGTCAAAACGGGTCAAGGGGATGTGGCAAATGGTCACATCCGATCCTGATTTGAAGTGTTTCCAAAACAGCAAGTTGATGCCCAGTTATTCTAGGGGCAAAAACTTGGAAGATCTGGTAGTCAAAACTGACGTAACGGGTTTTGATGTTAAAACTACATCCAAGCATTTTTTAAGCAAGAAAAATGGTTGCTTCAAATGCTTAGGATGTACTTACCTGTTCCTTTTTTCTGGTTGGCGAGACTTTCCCACATCCTCATACTGGCCAACGATTAAAAATTAGGTGGCCATTAACTTGCACGTCACGATTTGTGGTATACGTAATAGTTTGCCCGTGCGGGCTCTATTACGTCGGCAAAACCGAATGTCAATTGAAAGTTCGTTTAACCCAGCACAGGTCCGCTATTCGAGCGGCCCTGAATGCAGGGACTAGTGAGAAACCTGTGGCAAGACATTTTGTCACACATCAACATAGTTTGGCAAGTCTTAGATACAGGGCCATTGACCACGTACCAGCTTCCATACGGGGGGGGGGGGGGGGGCGATAGGGGGAAAAAACTACTCCAATTAGAATCTAGGTGGATTTTCCACCTAGATTGTCTAGCCCCTAGGGGGTTAAATGAGTCCCTGGGACTAATTAATTTTTTTATAATTTTTTATAATTTCTTATAATTTATTATAATGTCTTGTCATCTCTTATGATGTAGCTGATTAGCTTGTTTTCACATATATGTTGTAGTTAGTAGATGCACATGCTCCCTCTGTTGGTCATTTAACTGTGCCAGGCTATTTTTAGAGATTTCTATTATGATTCTTAATTAAAATTTGCCTGTATAAGCGATATGAAACCGCTAAGTCCTCATATAAACTCTAGTTGTGGATAACACATCGATCTGTTTTTATAATTTTCAAGATATTTCATCATTTATTTTTGCTGTGGTTTTATATTGCACTTATAGCGTTGTGGTTATAGGCATACTCCAGCTCTGATTGAGCGCTTTATGTGTGCCGATTTGTTCACTGTATATGTTTTTAACAACTGTCACAGTATGTCTTGCTTGCCTGATGACGTCACTTCCGGGCAGGCCGAGATGCCGATGCCGGAAGTGCAGGACAGGGGATGCTCGGGAACTCCGTGGTCCACGCAGCTGAGAGTCGTTTGTGTGGGGGTAAGTGGAATTAATGTATGTTATAAATGTACACGATTTTGCACTGTTAAACTGTCTGAGGAAGGGGATGCGTCCCCGAAACGTTACCTGCATGTTTCAATAAACACTTCACTGGGTGAAGTTTTTTCATTAATTTACAAGTCTGTGAGTGCCACCTGTTATTGCTTGCTGTATGTTGGTGGATGGACATGTCCACAAGGAAGTGCACCACAGCAAGTGAACATAAATGAGTGCCGGGGTGAACACTGGATATATATATATATATATATATATATATATATATATATATATAGGGGGATATTTATCAAAGCTTGGTGAGCGATAAAGTACCAACCAATCAGCTCCTAATTTCCATGTTACCTACTTCCCCATACTACATCATTATACTACATACTGCCTACCTGACCCTCTCCATGATGGAGAAAAAGCTCTGTTCCTGGACTTTCCTGGTAATGTATGATTGCCATCACCTGTGCTGAGCTTGTTAATTGATAAGAAAGGTGTTTCAGTACAGGTGATGGCAAATATACATTACCAGGAAAGTCCAGGAACAGAGCATTTTCTCCCTCATGGAGAGGGTCAGGTAGGCAAGTATGCTATACTACAGGGCTGGCCAAACCGGTCCTCGAGCTCTACCAACAGTTCACATTTTCCAGACCACCTAGCTGGTGCACAGGTGTAGTCATTACTAATTAGGATGTGCTGCATTCATTCCTATCTGACAATTCTACAGGTCTCCAGGAGGCCTGGAAACACTAGTTTGCAGGAATCTATGACCTGCAAACTCTTTGTTCTAGGGAATAAGATTGCCACCTAGCAACAGCTGATGGATTAGGTGCAAACCTCCCGACGATCGCTGGAAAGGTATAGTGAAAGAAAACTTTCACTTACCTTTCCACAGCCTGGGGGACGCAGGGACAGAGCCGCGGGTAGCGGCCGCTCCCGGACCCGTTCGCGCGCATCGCACGCGTCACGGGAGCATGCGCACACACTGGGCACGTGCGCGCGCACCATATAAGGCGCTAGGCCCCGCCCCCAGTTCAGATTTTACGGAAGCTTACAGATGGCAATCCCAACTAGAACAAGAGAGTACATTTTATTTATTTATTTATTTTAAAAGGGGGTAAGATCACCCTAGCTCCTGTAACCTAGTAACAAAGGACACGGGAGACCATATATATGCAGAAACGAAATGTGTTTACTAGAAACCCTTCAACAGTATTACAGGTGATCAGAAAAAACAACTGGCGATGGCCAAGAAGGAACTGTTATGCTGCTGTGAAATTAGCATATAAGCAAAACTCCTGCAACTTGCAGAGCTTAACAAAGATACTTGTAAGGCTATTTTTGATCTTTAGGTTGCTGCGTCTGCGGCTGCTTCTTCGGACCTTTCGGAGCGCCTGAAATTCAAAGAGATAAATAGGCATAATTAATGACTGTTGTTAGAGATTACAACCAACAGACCTAGCAAGGTATAGGGTGGGTAGGGTGGGAGCTGTTGCTAGGTGGCAATCCTATACCCTAGAACAAAGAGAGTTTGCAGGTCATAGATTCCTGCAAACTAGTGTTTGTTCGTCGGGAGGCTTGCCACCTAGCAACAGCTGGTGGGTAGACTACCACATACCTGGTGGTTGCTCTAATGAATTCTATCCTTTGAGTATCAGAAGGCCTCCAATAATGTTTCACGAAGGTACGAGTGGATGACCAACGTGCGGCCTGCATTATGGGTTGTAAGGTTAAGCCTCTCGCCGCTGCCGATGTGACGGCGGCTCCGCGGATGGAGTGTCCCTTGAAAATGGAGGTATCTATTCCTGAGCTTTGCATGGCAGAAACTATCCATCCTCTGATTGTAGAGGGTCTAGCCGGACGAAAAGGCTTTCGGCATGTGATAAAAAGGTTAGAATGTTATCTCTCCATGGAGCTGTTGTTGTGAGATAAGCGGATAAGCACTGAACTATGCAGAGATCCGTGTCTGACTGGTCACTGACTAGGTCAAACTCTACCAAAAGGTTTTGAATGGAACTGGTTTTTGTGTGACCTTTAAGGACGATATGGCATCCCATTGGAGTGGTTGTCATCCAGGGTTCGGATGCGTCTATTAAGGAAAGTTCAGCTCCTCTGGCTGCGAAAGCTAGTGCTAGTAGAGAAGCCAGTTTTCTTGAAAGATTGGAGATGTCGGAATCTGAAGGTATTGTGGCTAAATAATTTAAGAAAGGATTAATGTCCCACGTAGAAGAATATCGCGGACATGGAGGCCTAGACAAGAAGATACCTTTGAGTAATCTAAGGTACATCTTGTTTTCCGTAAGCCCTGGAATGAGAAGAGCTAGGGCTGAGCCATAAGACCGTATGGTGGCGGATGCCAGGCCTGACTCAAACTTAACAGCTAGGAAGTCTATCGCTAAGTTAGGTTCGGAAAAAGAAGCCGAAGGAAGATTTTTAGAAGCTTGCCAAGACATAAACTCATTTATGATGGACTGGTACCTGGATTTTGTTCTGGGTCTAAGGGAAGCATTGATCAAGGTTACTGAGGCGGTCGAAAGGTTAGTAGTGGTCAGCAACCGAGTAATGTCGCTATCCACATGCAATGTGGAAGTTCCTGAAGGAGGTCGGGAGTCCCTTGGAAACAATCCTTGGACATGCCTAGGGGAAGCTTGGGTCCCTTGCGAAGAGGGTTGATCAAGGGGAACCAAACTCGGGAAGGCCAAACGGGGTAAACCAAGATGAGTTGAGGCACTCTGTCTGTCTTGATCTTGTGAAGTACCTTCAGTAGCATAGCTGGGGGAGGAAAAGCATATGGGAGAACTAGATCTGTCCACGGAAAGGACATTGTATCCGAGTGGAGAGCCCCTTGAGTCCAGATTTTGGACACGAAGGTTGGGACCAGTGTGTTCGATGGAGTTGCAAACAGGTCTACTTGCGGTTGACAAAAGGTTCTCACGATACTGGTGAAAATTTTCAGTCTCAGAGTCACCCGATCCAGTGTTAATTTCTTCCTGGATAAGGAGTCAGCTAACGCGTTTAGCTCTTCTGGGATATATGTTGCAGAGAGGAGTATGGATCTTTCCACCGCCCAGTTCCAGATGTCTATAGATTCTTGACAGAGTGTCAGGGATCGAGTGCCCCCCATTCTGTTGAGGTAGGACACTGCAGTCCTGTTGTCTAGACATAGAAGAACTGAGTTGTCCTGGAAGGTCGGGGGAACTAGAGAGGAAAGTGCTAACTTCGAGGCCCTCAATTCTAATAGATTGATGTGCGCTGTCGATTCTTGAGTGGACCATCTTCCCCTTACCGCTCGGTCTCTTGTAAATGCTCCCCAACCCGAGAGGGACGCATCTGATGTGATGACAATGTCTGGAGGAGGAGGTAGGAGAGGCCTGGGGTGTGGTAGCCGAAGGTCCCTCCAACTGCGAATCTCTTTGAGAACCAATGGTGTCAAGATGATCTTGTCTGACCAAGTCCATCCCTGATGAAAGAGAGCTGAAAGAAGAATCTGAGAGTGTCTGCAGACAAGGGGAGCGTGGAGAAAAACAGGATCTAAAGATCATCTTTCCTATGACTCTGGCCAAGTCTCTCAGCGAGAAACGGTGTTTCAGGGTTCGAGTTACGAAATCTTGAATGTCTGTCCACTTGTCTGGGGGAACTGCTATCGAGAAAGAAGGGGTATCTAGTAAGAAACCCAGAAAAACAATTGACTGGGTGGGTGTTAATATGGACTTGTCGTAATTTATTGTAAACCCTAGGTTCTGGAGGAGAGAATTAGTTCTTTGTGAAGCAGAAGGGTTTTCTGGTCTGCATGGACTACTAACAAGTCATCTAGGTAGATTATGCAACGGATCGTTCTCTGGCGTAGGTGAGAGATCACTGCTTTCATAAGGCGAGTGAACGTGTAGGGTGCGTTGGACAGGCTGAAAACCATGACGGTCCACTGATAGAGAACGTCTTTCCACAGGAACCTTAGAAGTCTTCTGTGGTTTGGGTGCATTTGAATTGTGTGAAAGGCCTCCTTGAGGTCTATTTTGATACAGAAATCGTTCCTTGTTAGTAGGAAAGGTATGTTGGCTAAGCCCTCCATACGGAAAGAGCGAGGTTTTATGTGTCGATTGAGAGATTTGACATTTAAGACTGGTCTGTATGAACCGTCCTGTTTCCTGACGGGAAAAAGGTGACTGACCCAGCCTCTTGTGGAAGTGTCTGCCAACTCTATCTTGCCTAACTGTGGGACAAGGGACAGTACTCCATCTAATAACGGACTGGCGTTTTTTGAGCAGGGGAAAATTTGTCGTGGAAAATGTAAAAGGGGGAGGGATAAACCTTTTTCCACGATTTTTAGCAACCACCTGTCTGTGGTAATCTGCCTCCAGCAGGCTATTGCCTGGGAAAGACAAGGAGGAGGTTGCAAAGTAAAGTGACTTACCGTATCCTCTGTCTTTCCTGGGGGCGTATGTGCTGCCGGACCCTGCGCCTCTTGCGGTCTGTGTTCAGGAAGGGCCACCTCTGTGAGCTCTGGGAGCGCCTCTGTAGTCTCGGGTCGAGCTGCTGGCTCCCGCAGAACGACCCTCCTGATGAAAGGGCCGCCTGGAAGGCTGAGGTCCTTTAAGGTCCGCAAAGGATTTGCGAGCTTTATAGCGTACCTTCACTTCGTCTATGAAATCGGGTCCGAAAAGGTCAGAATCTATCAGATTGGGGACATCTACTGGTCTGGGAGCTAGGTTAGTTAGCCCTGCATTAGCTAGCCAGCGAGTTCTACGTGAGTTCGATATGAAATCAAATGTCTAACCAATTATTAAGGTAGCCCTACTAATAGCCTTTATGAGTGCCATTTTAGAAGCTACCAGGGAATCTAGGGAGCCCCCTGAGACGCCTTCTTTTTCTGCTTTGTCAAGGACAAATAATAAAGGACCGGCGGCGTCTGAAACCCTAAATTGGATTTTTCTTAGCAATTTATCCATAGTGTCACTCTGGACTTTTTCCCCCACGAGTGACGTTAAGGCTGGGTCGATGTCTGGGGCAAATAGGGCCGGAATATCTGGGATGCCAGTGTGGTTACGGAGAACCATGTCATCCTCCTTAACTAATGCTGTTCTAAAGGCTAACTGGGCAAAATTGTATACTTGGGAGCGTTCGCTCAGAGCCCAGTGGGCTGAATATATGTTAGAAGGTGGCATTCTACCCGCTAAGGCTACACGGGCCATCTGCAAGTCACTATATTCGCCTCTGCGAGAGGATGCGCTAGTCCTGGTTACCTCCTCTGATTCCCAATCTACTGGAGGGTAACCAGTTTCCCTAAATGCGTGGGAAAGGGGGGTTGTAGGACTATGAGTAGTCCCCTTATGAGTGCGGTCCTGTGCAGGTGCCGATCAGTGACAGGGAATGTATGTCTGCTGTGGGCAGGAGAGGGGGGTCTGCTATGGCCCTTAGAGGTATTCCAAGCACTGGCAATACCTGGGAAAGAGATATTTTTACCTGAACAGGCATCTCTAGAAGAAACATGGTCAGTGTGTTTCTTTTTACTTGTGCACTTTCTCACCACTCTGTGAGAATATGCAGGAGGAGAAGGAGTCTCAGCATTCTGACTGACTTCTCCCTCCTCAGAGCTGTCCCTATTGTCATCCGACCTGACAGGGTTAATTATTTTCCTTCTTTTAAATATAATGTCCTCATCTGAGGAAGTTGTGTCAGCAGCTTCTCCTAGGCTTTTCCTAGAAGGCTGCCTGCCTCTTTTGCTGTGCTGTGGGGACACTAAGAGTGTGTATGTAGCTGACACAGACACTGTGTCCTCCACCCTGCAGCGCTGAGGTAAAATCTGATCTGGGGGCGGGACCTAGCACCTTTTATGGTGCGCGCGCACGTGCCCAGCGTGCGCACGCTCCCGCGACGCGCGCGAACGGGTCCGGGAGCGGACGCTACCCGCGGCACTGTCCCCGCGTCCCCCAGGCTGTGGAAAGGTAAGTGAAAGTTTTCTTTCACTATACCTTTCCAGCGATCGTCGGGAGTCTTGGACCTAACCCACCAGCTGTTGCTAGGTGGCAAGCCTCCCGACGAACAAAACATGAACTGTTGGTAGATCTCGAGGACCGGTTTGGCCAGCCCTGCTATACTACCTTCCCACACTACAATTCCGTACTATGGCCCTCATTCCGAGTTGTTCGCACGCTAGCTGCTTTTAGCAGCATTGCACACGCTAAGCCGCCGCCCTCTGGGAGTGTATCTTAGCATAGCAGAATTGCGAACGAAAGATTAGCAGAATTGCGAATAGAAATTTCTTAGCAGTTTCTGAGTAGCTCGAGACTTACTCCTACACTGCGATCAGTTCAGTCAGTTTCGTTCCTGGTTTGACGTCACAAACACACCCAGCGTTCGCCCAGACACTCCCCCGTTTCTCCAGCCACTCCCGCATTTTTCCCAGAATCGTCAGCGTTTTTCCGCACACTCCCATAAAACGGCCAGTTTCCGCCCAGAAACACCCACTTCCTGTCAATCACACTCCGATCACCAGAACGATGAAAAATCCTCGTTATGCCGTGAGTAAAATACCTAACTTTTGTGTTAAATAACTAAGCGCATGCGCTCTGCGTACCTTGCGCATGCGCAGTAAGCGACTAATCGCAATATAGCGAAAATCGGCAACGAGTGAACAACTCGGAATGACCCCCTATGGGGGTTATTCAGAGTTGTTAGCAAACCAAAAAAGTTGGCAATTGGTCAAAACCTTGGGGGTAATTCCAAGTTGATCGCAGCAGGATGTTTGATAGCAACTGGGCAAAACCATGTGCACTGCAGGGGAGGCAGATATAACATGTGCAGAAAGAGTTAGATTTGGGTGGGTTATATTTAGTGATGTGCACCGGAAATTTTTCGGGTTTTGGTTTTGGGTTCGGTTCCGCGGCCGTGTTTTGGGTTCGGACGCGTTTTGGCAAAACCTCACCGAAAATTTTTTGTCGGATTCGGGTGTTTTTTTCAAAAAACCCTAAAAAACAGCTTAAATCATAGAATTTGGGGGTCATTTTGATCCCATAGTATTATTAACCTCAATAACCATAATTTCCACTCATTTTCAGTCTATTCTGAACACCTCACACCTCACAATATTATTTTTAGTCTTAAAATTTGCACCGAGGTCGCTGGATGGCTAAGCTAAGCGACACAAGTGGCCGACACAAACACCTGGCCCATCTAGGAGTGGCACTGTAGTGTCAGGCAGGATGGCACTTCAAAAAAATTGTCCCCAAACAGCACATGATGCAAAGAAAAAAAGAGGCGCACCAAGGTCGCTGTGTGACTAAGCTAAGCGAAACAAGTGGCCGACACAAACACCTGGCCCATCTAGGAGTGGCACTGCAGTGTCAGACAGGATGGCACTTCAAAAAAATAGTCCCCAAACAGCACATGATGCAAAGAAAAAAAGAGGCGCAATGAGGTAGCTGTGTGACTAAGCTAAGCGACCCAAGTGGCCGACCCAAACACCTGGCCCATCTAGGAGTGGCACTGCAGTGTCAGACAGGATGGCACTTCAAAAAAATTGTCCCCAAACAGCACATGATGCAAAGAAAAAAAAGAGGCGCACCAAGGTCGCTGTGTGACTAAGCTAAGTGACACAAGTGGCCGACACAAACACCTGGCCCATCTAGGAGTGGCACTGCAGTGTCAGACAGGATGGCACTTCAAAAAAATAGTCCCCAAACAGCACATGATGCAAATAAAAAAAGAGGCGCAATGAGGTAGCTGTGTGACTAAGCTAAGCGACCAAAGTGGCCGACACAAACACCTGGCCCATCTAGGAGTGGCACTGCAGTGTCAGACAGGATGGCACTTCAAAAAAATTGTCCCCAAACAGCACATGATGCAAAGAAAAAAAGAGGCGCACCAAGGTCGCTGTGTGACTAAGCTAAGCAACACAAGTGGCCGACACAAACACCTGGCCCATCTTGGAGTGGCACTGCAGTGTCAGACAGGATGGCACTTCAAAAAAATAGTCCCCAAACAGCACATGATGCAAAGAAAAAAAGAGGCGCAATGAGGTAGCTGTGTGACTAAGCTAAGCGACCCAAGTGGCCGACACAAACACCTGGCCCATCTAGGAGTGGCACTGCAGTGTCAGGCAGGATGGCACTTCAAAAAAATAGTCCCCAAACAGCACATGATGCAAAGAAAAAAAGAGGCGCAATGAGGTAGCTGTGTGACTAATCTAAGCGACCCAAGTGGCCGACACAAACAACTGGCCCATCTAGGAGTGGCACTGCAGTGTCAGACAGGATGGCACTTCAAAAAAATTGTCCCCAAACAGCACATGATGCAAAGAAAAAAAGAGGCGCACCAAGGTCGCTGTGTGACTAAGCTAAGCGACACAAGTGGCCGACACAAACACCTGGCCCATCTAGGAGTGGCACTGCAGTGTCAGACAGGATGACACTTCAAAAAAATAGTCCCCAAACAGCACATGATGCAAAGAAAAAAAGAGGCGCAATGAGGTAGCTGTGTGACTAAGCTAAGCGACCCAAGTGGCCGACCCAAACACCTGGCCCATCTAGGAGTGGCACTGCAGTGTCAGACAGGATGGCACTTCAAAAAAATTGTCCCCAAACAGCACATGATGCAAAGAAAAAAAGAGGCGCACCAAGGTCGCTGTGTGACTAAGCTAAGCGACACAAGTGGCCGACACAAACACCTGGCCCATCTAGGAGTGGCACTGCAGTGTCAGACAGGATGGCACTTCAAAAAAATAGTTCCCAAACAGCACATGATGCAAAGAAAAAAAGAGGCGCAATGAGGTAGCTGTGTGACTAAGCTAAGCGACCCAAGTGGCCGACACAAACACCTGGCCCATCTAGGAGTGGCACTGCAGTGTCAGACAGGATGGCACTTCAAAAAAATTGTCCCCAAACAGCACATGATGCAAAGAAAAAAAGAGGCGCACCAAGGTCGCTGTGTGACTAAGCTAAGCGACACAAGTGGCCGACACAAACACCTGGCCCATCTAGGAGTGGCACTGCAGTGTCAGACAGGATGGCACTTCAAAAAAATGGTCCCCAAACAGCACATGATGCAAAGAAAAAAAGAGGCGCAATGAGGTAGCTGTGTGACTAAGCTAAGCGACCCAAGTGGCCGACACAAACACCTGGCCCATCTAGGAGTGGCACTGCAGTGTCAGGCAGGATGGCACTTCAAAAAAATAGTCCCCAAACAGCACATAATGCAAAGAAAAAAAGAGGCGCAATGAGGTAGCTGTGTGACTAAGCTAAGCGACCCAAGTGGCCGACACAAACACCTGGCCCATCTAGGAGTGGCACTGCAGTGTCAGACAGGATGGCACTTCAAAAAAATTGTCCCCAAACAGCACATGATGCAAAGAAAAAAAGAGGCGCACCAAGGTCGCTGTGTGACTAAGCTAAGCGACACAAGTGGCCGACACAAACACCTGGCCCATCTAGGAGTGGCACTGCAGTGTCAGACAGGATGGCACTTCAAAAAAATAGTCCCCAAACAGCACATGATGCAAAGAAAAAAAGAGGCGCAATGAGGTAGCTGTGTGACTAAGCTAAGCGACCCAGGTGGCCGACACAAACACCTGGCCCATCTAGGAGTGGCACTGCAGTGTCAGACAGGATGGCACTTCAAAAAAATTGTCCCCAAACAGCACATGATGCAAAGAAAAAAAGAGGCGCACCAAGGTCGCTGTGTGACTAAGCTAAGCGACACAAGTGGCCGACACAAACACCTGGCCCATCTAGGAGTGGCACTGCAGTGTCAGACAGGATGGCACTTCAAAAAAATAGTCCCCAAACAGCACATGATGCAAAGAAAAAAAGAGGCGCAATGAGGTAGCTGTGTGACTAAGCTAAGCGACCCAAGTGGCCGACACAAACACCTGGCCCATCTAGGAGTGGCACTGCAGTGTCAGGCAGGATGGCACTTCAAAAAAATAGTCCCCAAACAGCACATGATGCAAAGAAAAAAAGAGGCGCAATGAGGTAGCTCTGTGACTAAGCTAAGCGACCCAAGTGGCCGACACAAACACCTGGCCCATCTAGGAGTGGCACTGCAGTGTCAGACAGGATGGCACTTAAAAAAAAAAAGTCCCCAAACAGCACATGATGCAAAGAAAAAAAGAGGCGCAATGAGGTAGCTGTGTGACTAAGCTAAGCGACCCAAGTGGCCGACACAAACACCTGGCCCATCTAGGAGTGGCACTGCAGTGTCAGGCAGGATGGCACTTCAAAAACATAGTCCCCAAACAGCACATGATGCAAAGAAAAAAAGAGGCGCAATGAGGTAGCTGTGTGACTAAGCTAAGCGACCCAAGTGGCCGACACAAACACCTTGCCCATCTAGGAGTGGCACTGCAGTGTCAGGCAGGATGGCACTTCAAAAAAATAGTCCCCAAACATCACATGATGCAAAGAAACATGAAAGAAAAAAGAGGTGCAAGATGGAATTGTCCTTGGGCCCTCCCACCAACCCTTATGTTGTATAAACAGGACATGCACACTTTAACGAACCCATCATTTCAGTGACAGGGTCTGCCACACGACTGTGACTGAAATGACTGGTTGGTTTGGGCCCCCACCAAAAAAGAAGCAATCAATCTCTCCTTGCACAAACTGGCACTACAGAGGCAAGATGTGCACCTCCTCCTCATCGTCCGATTCACCACCCCTTTCACTGTGTACATCCCCCTCCTCACAGATTATTAATTCGTCCCCACTGGAATCCACCATCTCAGGTCCCCGTGTACTTTCTGGAGGCAATTGCTGCTGGTGAATGGCTATTGATTATAATTCATTTTAATGAACATCATCTTCTCCACATTTTCTGGAAGTAACCTCGTACACCGATTGCTGACAAGGTGAGCGGCTGCACTAAACACTCTTTCGGAGTACACACTGGAGGGAGGGCAACTTAGGTAGAATAAAGCCAGTTTCTGCAAGGGCCTCCAAATTGCCTCTTTTTCCTGCCAGTATACGTACGGACTGTCTGACGTGCCTACTTGGATGCGGTCACTCATATAATCCTCCACCATTCTTTCAATGGTGAGAGAATCATATGCAGTGACAGTAGACGACATGTCAGTAATCGTTGGCAGGTCCTTCAGTCCGGACCAGATGTCAGCACTAGCTCCAGACTGCCCTGCATCACCGCCAGCGGGTGGGCTTGGAATTCTTAGCCTTTTCCTCGCACCCCCAGTTGCGGGAGAATGTGAAGGAGGAGCTGTTGACGGGTCACGTTCCGCTTTACTTGACAATTTTCTCACCAGCAGGTCTTTAAACCCCTGCAGACTTGTGTCTGCCGGAAAGAGAGATACAACGTAGGTTTTAAATCTAGGATCGAGCACGGTGGCCAAAATGTAGTGCTCTGATTTCAATAGATTGACCACCCGTGAATCCTGGTTAAGCGAATGAAGGGCTCCATCCACAAGTCCCACATGCCTAGCGGAATCGCTCTGTTTTAGCTCCTCCTTCAATGTCTCCAGCTTCTTCTGCAAAAGCCTGATGAGGGGAATGGCTGGCAGTGTCTGAACTGACTTCACGTGTGGCAAGTTCAAAGGGTTGCAGAACCTTGCACAACGTTGAAATCATTCTCCACTGCGCTTGAGACAGGTGCATTCCACCTCCTTTGCCTATATCGTGGCCAGATGTATAGGCTTGAATGGCCTTTTGCTGCTCCTCCATCCTCTGAAGCATATAGAGGGTTGAATTCCACCTCGTTACCACCTCTTGCTTCAGATGATAGCAGGGCAGGTTCAGGTATTTTTGGTGGTGCTCCAGTCTTCTGTACGCGGTGCCTGAACGCCGAACGTGCCCCGCAATTCTTCGGGCCACCGACAGCATCTCTTGCACGCCCCTGTCGTTTTTTAAATAATTCTGCACCACCAAATTCAAGCTATGTGCAAAACATGGGACGTGCTGTAATTTGCCCAGATGTAATGCACGCACAATATTGGTGGCGTTGTCCGATGTCACAAATCCACAGGAGAGTCCAATTGGGGTAAGCCATTCTGCGATGATCTTCCTCAGTTGCCGTAAGAGGTTATCAGCTGTGTGCCTATTCTGGAAAGCAGTGATACAAAGCGTAGCCTGCCTAGGAACGAGTTGGCGTTTGCGAGATGCTGCTACTGGTGCCGCCGCTGCTGTTCTTGCAGCAGGAGGCAATACATCTACCCAGTGGGCTGTCACAGTCATATAGTCCTGAGTCTGCCCTGCTCCACTTGTCCACATGTCCGTGGTTAAGTGGACATTGGGTACAACTGCATTTTTTAGGACACTGGTGAGTCTTTTTCTGAGGTCTGTGTACATTTTCGGTATTGCCTGCCTAGAGAAATGGAACCTAGATGGTATTTGGTACCGGGGACACAGTACCTCAATCAAGTCTATAGTTGGCTCTGAATTAACGATGGATACCGGAACCACGTTTCTCACCGCCCAGGCTGCCAAGGCCTCAGTTATCCGCTTTGCAGCAGGATGACTGCTGTGATATTTCATCTTCCTCGCAAAGGACTGTTGGACAGTCAATTGCTTACTGGAAGTAGTACAAGTGGTCTTCCGACTTCCCCTCTGGGATGACGATCGACTCCCAGCAGCAACAACAGCAGCTCCAGCAGCAGTAGGCGTTACACTCAAGGATGCATCGGAGGAATCCCAGGCAGGAGAGGACTCGTCAGACTTGCCAGTGACATGGCCTGCAGGACTATTGGCTTTCCTGGGTAAGGAGGAAATTGACACTGAGGGAGTTGGTGGTGTGGTTTGCAGGAGCTTGGCTACAAGAGGAAGGGATTTAGTGGTCAGTGGACTGCTTCCGCTGTCGCCCAAAGTTTTTGAACTTGTCACTGACTTATTATGAATGCGCTGCAGGTGACGTATAAGGGAGGATGTTCCGAGGTGGTTAACGTCCTTACCCCTACTTATTACAGCTTGACAAAGGCAACACACGGCTTGACACCTGTTGTCCGCATTTCTGTTGAAATACTTCCACACTGAAGAGCTGATTTTTTTGGTATTTTCACCAGGCATGTCAATGGCCATATTCCTCCCACGGACAACAGGTGTCTCCCCGGGTGCCTGACTTAAACAAACCACCTCACCATCAGAATCCTCCTTGCAGTGCCGGTGCAAGGTTTCTCGGCACCCTAGGCAAACTTTCTGCCTAATGCCCCTTCGCCCTAACCGGCCTTCAGGTGAAAAGCATACTGCTGCCCTCCCCCAACCCCAGTCTGTTGCATGGCTGCTCTCTTCTCCCCATCTCCATAGTCTGTGTGGATTCCTGCTGCCCTCCCCCAACCCCAGTCTGTTGCATGGCTGCTCTCTTCTCCCCATCTCCATAGTCTGTGTGGATTCCTGCTGCTCTCACCCCCCTTCCCCTACTCTTTTAAATGTCTTCTGTTCTATCCCCTCTACCATCTGTTTGCATGCTGCTGCTCATCCACCCCAGATAATGTGCATGCCTGATGCTCATCTCAGCACCCGCCCCCCAAGACTGCTGCTCTCCCCCTCTTTCCTCATCAAATGCGGACAGTGCACTGTGTAGCCACCCAGGGGTGTATCTTCCTATTGGCCAGGATGGCACTTGCCAGGGGCGCCGGCCAAGGGGGGGCTCCCTCAGTGACCCTGGCTATACACTCCTGTAACTCCCTCTCAGTGTCCCTGCCCGCACCCTAACCGTAATTCCCCCTCAGTATCCCTGCCTGCACACTCCTCGTAATTCCCTCAGTCTCCCTGCCTGCACCCTCCACATAATTCCATCTCAGTGTCCCTGCCCGCACCCTCCCCGTAATTCCATCTCAGTGTCCCTGCCAGCACCCGCCTCATAATTCCTCCTCAGTGTACCTGCCTGCACCCTCCCCATAATTCCATCTCAGTGTCCCTGCCAGCACCCTCCTCGTAATTCCTCCTCAGTGTCCCTGCCTGCACCCTCCCCGTAATTCCATCTCAGTGTCCCTGCCCGCACCCTCATCGTAATTCCTCTTCAGTGTCCCTGTCTGCACCCTCCCTGTAACTCTCCCTCGGTGTTCCTGACCTCAGCCTCCCTGTGACTCTCCCCTCAGTGTCCCTGCCCGCACACTCCTTTAATTCCATTTCAGTGTCCCTGCCCGCACCCTCCCCGTAATTCCATCTCAGTGTCCCTGCCTGCACCCTCCCTGTAACAAACCTCCCAACTGTCCCGATTTTCACGGGACAGTCCAGTTTTTTGGGGACTGTCCCGCTGTCCCACCCGCGGGCCGCAGTGTCCCGTGGTGTGAGGGGGGAGGGGGCAGTTGGGAGGCTCTGTCTCTCGCTGCCCTGCTTAGCAGAGCAGCGGTGAATAGACACTGTACACATGCGCACAGCGTCTATTCAGGGGAGACAGGAGGATGAGCTCAGCATCCCTGTGACTCCACCCTTAGTGTCCCTGCCCGCACACTCCTGTAATTCCACCTCCGTGTCCCTGCCCGTACCATCCCCGTAATTCCTCCTCAGTGTCCCTGCTTGCACACTCCTGTAATTCCCCCTCAGTATCCCTGCCCATACCCTCCCTGTAATTGCCCCTAAGTGTCCATGGTCTCAGCCTCCCTGTAAGCTCTCCACCTCATTGTCCCTACCCGCACCCTCCTTGTAATTCCCCCTCAGTATCCCTGCCCACACCCTCCCTGTAATTGCCCCTAAGTGTCCCTGATCTCAGCCTCCCTGTAAGCTCTCCACCTCATTGTCCCTACCCGCACCCTCCCTGTAATTACCGCTCAGTGTCCCTGACCTCAGCCTATCTGTAACTCCCCCCTCTGTGCCCTTGGGTGGGGGAGGTGGGGGTCACCAGTTCACTACTTTGCCAGGGGCGCTCAGACCCCTAGATACGCCCCTGTAGCCACCTCACCTGCAGGCTGCGATGCAGAGATGGGACTGAGTAGTCTATGAAAGAGCCTGGAATGAAGAGCAGCACCGCATGTCACCCTGCAATACAGGAGCTTGGCAGTCGTGGCTACGTAGATACGAGTGATGGGGGGATTGCGGCATTTGCGAGAGGTAGGACCACGCTACCTTTTTCATGCAGCTGTAACAGGCCGCCCCCTCAGGTCCCGGCGCCCCTAGGCAGCTGCCTAAAGCTGCCTAGTGGAAGCTCCGGCCCTGCCTCCTTGTCAATTTCCTCCCCAGCCCAAGCAACACCCATATCCTCATCCTGGTGTACTTCAACACTGACATCTTCAATTTCACTATCAGGAACTGGACTGCGGGTGCTCCTTTCAACACTTGCAGGGGGCGTGCAAATGGTGGAAGGCGCAAGCTCTTCCCGTCCAGTGTTGGGAAGGTCAGGCATCGCAACCGACACAATTGGACTCTCCTTTGGGATTTGTGATTTCGAAGAACGCACAGTTCTTTGCTGTGCTTTTGCCGCAAGTCTTTTCTTTTTTCTAGCGAGAGGATGAGTGCTTCCATCCTCATGTGAAGCTGAACCACTAGCCATGAACATAGGCCAGGGCCTCAGCCGTTCCTTGCCACTCCGTGTCATAAATGGCATATTGGCAAGTTTACGCTTCTCCTCAGACGCTTTTAATTTTGATTTTTGGGTCATTTTTTTACTGATCTTTTGTGTTTTGGATTTTACATGCTCTGTACTATGACATTGGGCATCGGCCTTGGCAGACGACGTTGATGGCATTTCATCGTCTCGGCCATGACTAGTGGCAGCAGCTTCAGCACGAGGTGGAAGTGGATCTTGATCTTTCCCTATTTTTTTAACCTCCACATTTTTGTTCTCCATATTTTGCGCACAACTAAAAGCCACCACAGGTATACAATGTAGATGGATGGATAGTATAGTATTACTTATACTTATGGACGACGAGTGACGACACAGAGGTAGGTACAGCCGTGGCCTACCGTACTGCTGCTTAGTGCTTATATATAAATATAATATACTGTATAACGGACCTGGTGGACAGTGTCAGCAGCAGACTGCTAAACTAGTATGAAGAAAGAAAAAAAAAACACCACAGGTATACAATGTAGATGGATGGATAGTATTACTTATACTTATGGACGACGAGTGACGAGTCGACACAGAGGTAGGTACAGCCGTGGTCTACGTACTGCTGCTTAAGTGCTTATATATAAATATAATATACTGTATAACGGACCTGGTGGACAGTGTCAGCAGCAGACTGCTAAACTAGTATGAAGAAAGAAAAAAAAACACCACAGGTATACAATGTAGATGGATGGATAGTATTACTTATACTTATGGACGACGAGTGATGAGTCGACACAGAGGTAGGTACAGCCGTGGCCTACCGTACTGCTGCTTAAGTGCTTTTATATAAATATAATATACTGTATAACGGACCTGGTGGACAGTGTCAGCAGCAGACTGCTAAACTAGTATGAAGAAAGAAAAAAAAAACACCACAGGTATACAATGTAGATGGATAGATAGTATTACTTATACTTATGGACGACGAGTGACGAGTCGACACAGAGGTAGGTACAGCCGTGGCCTACCGTACTGCTGCTTAGTGCTTATATATAAATATAATATACTGTATAACGGACCTGGTGGACAGTGTCAGCAGACTGGTAAACTAGTATGAAGAAAGAAAAAAAAAAACACCACAGCGTTTTTCAGGCAGACAAACGTATACTGGACTGGTGGTCACTGTCAGCAAAACTGTGCAGTGTGCACTGACTGTACTCCTGCTATAACTGCTCCCCAGTCCCCACAATTAGGCAGTGTGAGCAGTGCACTCAGCACAGATATATCATGCAGCAGTGCAGCACACTGAGTGAGCACAGATATGGATTGGTGGAGCGTTTTTTTTCAGGCAGAGAAACAATGGATTAAACTCAAAACCCTGCACTGTACTCCCTAACAGCTGCTCCCCGTCCCCAATCCTCCCCACAATTTATAACTAACTAAGTTCTACTATAACGGAGAGGACGCCAGCCACGTCCTCTCCCTATCAATCTCAATGCACGTGTGAAAATGGCGGCGACGCGCGGCTCCTTATATAGAATCCGAGTCTTGCGAGAATCCGACAGCGGGATAATGACGTTCGGGTGCGCTCGGGTTAACCGAGCAAGGCGGGAGGATCCAAGTCTGCTCGGACCCGTGCAAAAAAGGGTGAAGTTCGGGCGGGTTCGGATTCCGAGGAACCGAACCCGCTCATCACTATCTGATAGATAACACTTGTGATCATAATCTCTCCCTGGATGAGATATATTAATAGTCCACTCTTCTCTGAGACATATATTATTAGGCTAGGACAATCCCCAGATGTTATCTATCAGATAACAGGAATCGATTCCTGTTTTTTAATGGTTTAATAAATTGTTATTTTTTATTCAGCAAACCGTCTTTTTCTAATTTGTACAGCCAGCGCTGGTATCCTGTGTTTTTTCTCCTTTAGTCTATTGGGGAACTGACCATCCCCTTACCAGCTGCTGCTGACTGCGCACTTATATATTCTTCATTTATTTACTTCGTGCATATGCACAGGTCCCGATCTGCGAGTGCACATGGCGGCCAATGCAATCGCATCGCATTGATGTGGACATATCCCGCGCATCGCCGGCCCCGACCGCCTCTGCCGCCTGTCAATCAGGCAGAGGTGGTCGGGGCCGGCGATGCGGTGGCAACAAATGTTTGGTGGGTGTGGCATCGGAAATGGGGGTGGGTTCGGGGGTGGCCACGGCCGATGTGAACAGAAAAATGGCGTCAGGCAGATGGGCTGCACTTTTTTTAGTGATGTGATCGCAAGTAGTTGCAGTTTTGCTAAAATAGCAAAACTGCAACTGAAGCTGAATAAGGCCCTATATCACTATGGGGCAAATGTATTAACCTGGTGAATGCATAAAGGAGTGATAACCCAGTGATAAGTGCAAGGTGATAAACGCACCAGCCAATCAGCTCTAATATGTAAATTAATAGTTAGGACTTGATTGGCTTGTGCATTTATCACCTTGCACTTATCACTGGTTTATCACTTCCTTATGCCTTCTCTAGGTTAATACGTCTACCCCTATGTTACTTGCTCACACTACATCACTATGCTACCTACCCACTCTACATCCCCATGTTATATCACAGGCAGCACGGATGGTGTAATGGTTAGCGTTACTGCCTCACAGCATTGAGGTCATGGCTTTGATTCCACCCTAGTCCTAACTATGTGGAGTTTGTATGTTCTCCCCATGCTTGTGTGGGTTTTCTCTGGGTACTCTGGTTTCCTCCCACCATCCAAAATATACATCCAAAAATATACTGGTAGGTTAATTGGCTCCCAACAAAAAATAACCCTAGCATGAATGCGTGTACATGTGGTAGGGAATATAGATTGTAAGATCCACTGGGACAGGGACTGATATGAATGGCCAAATAGTCTCTGTAAAGCGCTGCGGAATATGTGTGCGTTATATAAATAACTGATAATATATAAATAAATATCACTGAACTAAATCGCCATGCTACATCACATCACTATGCTACCTCCTCACACTACATACATGCACTATATCACTACGCTACCTCCACACTCCCCAAACTACATTCCTATATCACTGCACTACATCCCCACACTACATCAAAAGCTATTGTACACTCCCGTACTACTGTATATCACTGAACTACTGTACATACTCACACTACATCATTATGCTATCTTCCCCAAATTACATCATAATGCTACCTTCCCTACCCTACATCATAATGCTACTTCCCCATAATACATGCACTGCACTACATCACCACACTTCGTCAATATGATACTTATCCACACTACATCCCTGCACTACATGCATGCAGTATATCACTACGCTGCCACACTACTTCCCTTCCCATACTACATGAATGCGTTACCTTTCCACACCACATTACTGCACTACCCTCCTGTCACAATCCTGACTATTCTCTTATTTTGTGACTTAAGGGGGGTACTCACAGAGCGATCGCTGCTTAAAATCTAAGCAATCTGACTAGATTGCTTAGATTTTAAGCATGATCGCTCCGTGTGTATGCCCCACAACGATAGCGATGCGCAGCCCCACGCATCGCTATCGCTGGTGCTAGATTGGCATGCATGCAGGCCAATCTAGCAGGTCACTCACTTCACCTGCTGGAGAAGTTGCCCATGGCAACCAGTGGCAACCAGTGAGCCAGTGGAGAAGTTGCTAAGAATGCCAAATTGATTTCTCACAAATATTTAAAATGCCCGCTCTTATATATATTGTAAACGCCTGAACCTCTTATTGCCATATCCCATGAATGTGCACTAAACATCGCAAAACACTGCATCCCATAAGAGAAACCAATACACCCACACATTATCTGAGTTCCAAAGCTCATTGATGTATATATTTGTTATTAAAAAGGATATGGATTCAATATATATTACAAAGTACAGTATACCTATAGTTACATGGTTACACTCACACAGTAAGCAGTTAAAACATACAATTACATACAGTTTCATACAGTTTCAGTTACATGCCAGCGATACAATTACCATTCCCTCCAATGCATCTTATGTCTCCCTCTCTCTGTAAATAAATACAGGAACTGAACTGGCAGCAAGTCCATCATCCTCTGAGACCAAAAAGCCACTGAGCTCCTTTGTGATCAATGTGTTATCTAGTTTCTGGGGGAGGGATTCACGATGAGTCACCAGTTCCTTTGTATATGGTAATCAGATTCAGCCTTGAAGACATCCAAAGGGCTGGCCTGAGTTTCCTGTCCACTACCTGTTTGGAACTTCTATTGTTCTAATAAAAGTGATTTTAGCTTTTATACATGTAATCATAACTATTTGTTGCAATGTCCTACAACTTAATGACAAGTATCAAATGAATCTACACACCAATCTGCTTGCTTCAATACCAAACATGACAGGTGTATCTGGTTTCGTTCAAATAATACACATACATGACATCACTCCATCATATACAATTCTAAACCATCATGTCTGGCGCTTGATATTATTATAATTGTGTACTGCAGGCATGTCCAAACTGCGGCCCTCCAGATGTTGATAAACTACATATCCCAGCATGCACTGACACAGTTTTGCAGTCAGAGAATTCTAAAGCTGTGTCAGAGCATGCTGGATGTGTAGTTTCTCAACAGCTGGAGGGCCGCAGTTTGGACATGCCTGGTGTACTGCATGAAATAAGTGTCGAATCCATCTCTTTGGCATGTTCGTGTAAATGCGTGTGTTACCATATATTGCTGTGCTCGCTGCACGTATTTGCAAGTATAGCGACTTATGTGTGTGTAGTTTGTATGTTCTCTTTATGTAATATATTTTTTGACTTCGACAGTCCACCCTTTGGCAGTAAACAATAACTGCCATCACTTATTAACATAAGAAAAAAAATATTTCATACCATAATCGATGACCTAGACAGAAGTATGTATGCATTTCGCAAATCAGACACTTGACTATATTTGGGGAAGACAGGGAGGAGGACGAGACATCCTCTATATGAACTCGGCGGTAACAGGACCACTGGTTGGGTGTGGGACAACATTCAACCTATAGAGTATGCTGGGACAGTGCTTTGGCCTATAATGTCTGATTTGCGACGAACATTTCACACATACATGTACCTACGTCTTTGTACACTGATGTTTGGATTCGATTGAGGTTCTGCTGGGTAGGTGAAGAAGACACAAACAAATCGTGACAGTGACATATAAAATTTTCATGATCTACATATTCCTATCATTTTCTGAACATTGTTTCCATTTCTGGAACGTATGCTTGGTCTGTTTAATCATTGAACAAGGGTTACAAGTAGTGTCCTTCCTAATTAACATAAACCTTCGGAGTTCGGGGAGAGCCACTCATAAACCTTTCTTCCACATATATTAATGAGCTCTTTATCTGCAATGTGTGAATAGCCATTGTCTGGCTGTTCCTGATTACCTCTGAACTCCATAACTACTAGAACTTTGATTTTTCTCTGACTTTAACAAACTGATCGGCTAATCCTGGGATCCTATAAGGAGATCACTCCTTCCTACAGAACCAGTTCCAGTCCCACACTCGACTCCTCATAAAAAAACCTCACAAAAATAGAATATCCTGAAAGAAAATGTTTGTCAGCGGGAAAGAGAGAAAAGAGAAATAGAACAAAACAACTCTTGTTCATAACAAATCAATTACAATGACTGGTCTTTCTGCAGTCCTTTAGTACGCTCAGGTAGTGTCCAACAGTGCCGCCTCTCAGTCTTCACGGAACAGAGTCTCTGGTGATACTTTTGCGATCTCTTTGCCTTGCTCTTTGAGTACACAGTTCACTTGGAACACACAGTTCACTTTACTTTCCACCTTGCTCTTTGAACACACAGTTCACTTTGAACACACAAACTCGATGAATGTGAGCAATAAACTACTTTGTCACGAGTTCTCTCCAGGTCAGCGACCTTCTTGCAGTGGGACGAGTGGACTCAAGTTTCTCTTTCGGCGACCTTTAGTGCTGTCAACAAATCTTGGTATGGTCCTTCCCACCTGTCTATTAGGCAACCTGAGCGTAAGAACAATCACACAGTCTCTTGGTTCACAATCAAGACAGTTGGCATTTGGCATACCAGCAATCAACAGTTTCAAGTTCTTTTGTCAAGTTCTCAAATGCTGGCTCATCTCAATAAAATACTGTACTGTCACCTCTTTGGTGTATTTCTGATCATTGTGCGGATCAATCATGACATGAGGTTGTCTTCCAAAAACAACCAAAAAAACACAAATAACAAAACAAAAACAAAAACAAATTTTCAAAGAGGGTGATTCGTTGAGTGAAGATCTGGGAGTGGTTTCGAAGCTACATAATACTAGTGGCAGTATCTATGATCACAATAGTACAATTTCAAGCTTTGCTCCTACTTCTAGGGGTACCATTATCTACACACAAATTTCTGCGCAATTTTTCTTTGCGGTAAACACAGCAGCATCCGTGGTGGCAGGAAATGCCTCTACCCAGTTTGAGAAAACATCAGTGCACACCAAGACATAACAATAATACCTAAAGGGTGTTAACTGTACGAAGTCAATTTGTATTTCCTGAAAAGATCCGTCTGCAGGAGGGATATGGGATGGCTCTGTTGGTATTGCTTTACCAATATTCTTCCTCAAGCAAGTAAGACAGGTCATTGCTCTCTTTACCTGCATGAGAATAGAATCCTGGTGCACACCAGTAGACTCTCATCAGCCTGCACCTACCCTCTTTGCCTAGATGAGTCAGACCGTGTGCCACCTCAGCTAGACTTGGAAGGTATGCTCTGGGGGCTACTGGCTTACTGTGTCCACCTGCCCACAGTCCTGAGGACTCCTGGCCATACCCCTTTGTCCTCCAGACTGCCTCTTCCTGCAGGGAACACAAATTTTTGTATCTTAATTTAACTATCGTGTGTTTGCAATGTAGAGTACCATGAGCATAACTCAAAAAGAAAAAAGAAAAAAGAAACATCTCTAGAGGAGAGAAAGAAGTAGAAAATGAAAAAGAAAATGTCAGGTTTGCCATTCACCAACAGGCATATCAGTGTCAATACAAAATTTCCCTTCACCAGTATTCCCATTCTCCACCCTTTGTGCATGACAAGGCACATTGCAGTAATACTGGTATCATCGTGCTGTTAAGATATACTGGGTTTGGGCAGAACTCTGAAGGACCTAGGCATGTGGAGTTTGAACTGTACTTGGGTCCATGTATTGTACCACCCTGTGTGAACGCAAAAGATGAAGAGGAAAACTGTAGAGAAACAGAATAGAGGTTGGCGACAGATGAGTTTGTAGAGGTGGTGAAGATTTTATAAAAATTTGACAACTGGATTGGGCACTACGGGGAAGTGATTCTCTACTTGGTCTACTCCCCTTAAAAAAAAATTCTGTGTGTCTTATCTCTACTGGGACTATCCCAGCCATCAATCCAGTGTCCTATCCATCCTAAGTTCATAGGGAACCCGGTATCTGTGAGTTAATTTCCTCTACCTGTGATGGACATGCATCTAGAACAGTAAAATGTAACATTAGTAAGTTGCATTTATTCTGTTCTTCCCATTAGCTGAATCTGTGTTTTCTATAAGGCTTATGATTCCTTACTATATGTCCCTTGGTCCCGTCTATGTGTTTAATAATGTGGCTTGTGTTTTCTGTCTAGGGGATCTATATTGACTATGTGTCCTACTACTCCTACAATCTCTGGCAAAATGCCCTTCCTTCCTACAAGTGTAACATATTATTGACCATTAGGGATCTGGGGTTTGGACTGATGGGTCTTTCCTGTATGTGCCAGTATACTTACCATCCTCAACCTCTCCACCTGTTGTTCTCTGCGCCTAGCACTATTCTTGTGATGTTCAATAGCACACTATCTAAGATTAGCTACTGTGACCCCTTTCCAATTTTGCAAAGAAGTCTGCACCCTGACACTCAATGCCTTATTGAGCCCGTTCATTTGCACAGAGACAGCCACCTCCCATTTGCCGAATTAGTGTTTACCAGTGATCTTATCCAGATGGAGAGTTTTCTATTTCTGTAAGAGACAAAAACAAAAAAAAAGTTTAACAAGCTTCTAGGTCATGCAAAGTATTTCATTCAATCCTTCTCATCCCGTATTAAGGGTCTGTACGTGGTCCAACAAACATTTCCAAGCTCATCTTTACTAGGGGCATTACTAGGAATGAATACTTCTTACATGGTAACTGAAAGAAATACCCTGGGGTTACCTTGTCTCTGTCCGATTTCCTACTGGCAAATACTAATGTGCGGACAGTTTTTTTCTCCATTTCTGACGTGACTTTCTTGATTTTTTTAGTTTTATTTATTTTATTATTATTATTATTATTATTATTATTTTTTTTACTATATATGTACACGAATGATACCATACTTACCTGTTCCACTGGTCTCAGCCACTTCCCCCACAGGCTACACTCCTCTTTTACCAGTTGGATACTCCTCTGGGTGCATGAGAAATGGCTGAAAACGATCAGGTCACTTTCTCCTCCTAAATAAACTTCAACATTCATTAGTACATATATAGGTTACAGTCATATTTTTCATATTTTTATTATTTTCTATAGTTTGTATGCTGGCCGTAACTGCTTCCACATCTAATATGGCGGTGTACTTGCATTCTCATTTTTTTTTTCTCTAGCTACTTATTTATTGTTGCTACAAGTTCAAACAGTTCTTATGTTTCCATTCTTGTCTTATATGACTTTGGTTAAACATACCACCTGCAATACCTTAGGATCAAACTCACCAACCCCTCTTGCTGTCACAGGTTTAAACAATTTGTATGTCTGACCCTTTGTTTTCGGGATTTTATCAGACATATTCTTATCCTTAAGTTCTGCAATACCTCTGGTTCAAAGCTGCCCACCCTAGGGAATGGTTCCCTATCTTTGTCAGTCATACATTCCCATTCAGACAAAAAGTCTTCAGCGTGTGGAACATATTTCCCACACATAATACTTTTTCCTTTAAACTTCGCTGACCCCCTGGGCTGCGGCTCTTCAACCTGAACCCTGGTTAAACGTCCCTTACTTGAGCAACTGGCTCCCATAATTGTGGGCCTTTTCCCATAAACACCAAAATACTCAGTATAAGGTGATGGTGAAAGTTCTCCGAGCGCTCCCACCCACTCTCCGCCCATGTTGGCCAGTACTACCATACACTGTCGATAGCGAAGGCAATGTACCCAACTTAGGGCTCCTATCAGACCTTACAACACCGTAATTTCTTTCGGTGGAAGTTCTGTTTGGAATATTTTCCTGAGAGAGGCAGCGAAAAATTCCTTTTCGGTAACTTTCAACTGGAATTGTTTGCAGGGTGAAAAACAAAGAAATTAGATAACTATCCTTCACCCTTTCCAGTGAAGCCCACCAGGGAGATTTCCCGACGTTGTCAAAGAAAAACCCCTTTTGTCTATGCAATCACGTCTGCGTATGCTCTCCCACAGCGCATATGACACAATGGTATCACGTTGTGCTGTGCAGAACACACGGACATGCGATGCAATAGCACAGCCTATAGATACTAGTTATCTATATGCCCTACGATTGCTGTAGACCACCTAGCCTAGACCACTCCAGACCACTTCAGCACTTAGTTGTATGGGATCACTAAGACCACTTCAGACCACATCAGTTCTAATCACACAAGGTAGCGAACCCTACGCCGCCGGGTCTCTACTAACCCGGTGTTACCACTTCAGACCACTTCAGTTTCTGGGTTCAGTTCCACTCTGTCCGCTTTCACTCACACAAATACACTTTGGTTTTTCTGTACAGAAAATTTAAATTCATTCAGATAGGCAGCTTTACCCCAGAGGCAATACAGTTTTTTTTAAACTAAATTTAGAGTAACCTGCTTTTGAAATCTGATAGTTATGTGCTATTGTATTAAATGTCTACTATCCCACCTTTGAACTAAACGACACTATTGTATAATTTGTACTCAGCGCCCGCATTCTTACGCACTTTGCGCAAACACGCGACCATGCGTGTCTCTTACGCTGCGTGTGCAGTTCTTTACTTTGTCCGAGACACGTGTACAAAACCTTGCGTCCGCAATAAAACAAATCACACAGCTCTAAGTATAAATGTGAACAATACTAATTACTATTGCCCACTAGACACAACTTGTTCTGTATAAACTTTTATGCAGACCTGCGTTTGTGTCTTTACGCTTACTTCCTTAAAATACTGTTATTTCAGTTTTAACTATATAGCAACAAATGTATCCTATTTCACACAGATCTATAATGACTCTAGCAATAATCAATAATTTAAATGATATGATTCAGATTGGATAGCTATCTTGCAGAACATACACTGATATAAATACACACATAATTATAATAATATTATATATAATATACCATTCACTGGTCTCCTATGAGACACCTTACCCATTCAGTGCTTCTAATTTGCATATCAACAAAGGTTCATATGCCTGTTCAAGAGGGTAGTGGGACAGGTTCATTAACATTTCAATGGCTATCCTAAACTAGCAAGCAGAGTTAACTGAATCCTAGAGGTAAAAGAAAAAAACTTTGTTTATATCTGTGTGTAATTCTTACACTAGGCCCAATTGAAACTATTTGTAATTGACTATAGCATGGGTTAAATAAATGCATTGGTAACTCATAAATGGTGTTTGATGTGACCAAGGAAAGCTGATTATTCTGAGCAATGAAAATCAGCCATTTAGAAAATGACCTTCCCAAAATGGCCGCTGCTCCTCCCCCTTCCACATCCATGAGGGTTACACAAAATGGTGGACAGGCCATGTGGTTAGTCCAAAATGGAGGACAGACCATGCGGCTTCCTTTGTCTCAAAGAAATCATACATCATAAAAGCACCAGAAGTTATTTTAGGCCTGAGTTAAAAATAAAAACTATATCAAGGCTATGCAGCAACTTTTAAATATACTTTTAAACCTACTTAAACAGATAAACAATCCAATCTGAATCAAACACAATATGACTTATTTTTGCAACAATAAAAATACATTTTAGCATCTTAAAAATTATGAGAAACGCATTGTCCCTTGAAATTTCATATCAGCGTCTTACTAATAACACAACAATACACACGGATATGATGATTTTCTCAGCTTTAGGATGCGTCCATCAGAAGCTGATCGACCACAGCGTTGCGTTTATAATGTACAGTGCATCATTAAGAACGTGATATCGCGGACCAGCCCCCATCTAAGATTGCCAAATTGATTTCTCACAAATATTTAAAATGCCCGCTCTAATATATACTGTAAACGCCTGCACCTCTTATTGCCATATCCCATGAATGTGCACTAAACATCGCAAAACACTGCATCCTATAAGATAAAACAATACACCCACACATTATCTGAGTTCCAAAGCTCATTGATGTATATATTTGTTATTAAAAAGGATATGGATTCAATATATATTACAAAGTACAGTATACCTATAGTTACATGGTTACACTCACACAGTAAGCAGTTAAAACATACAATTACATACAGTTTCAGTTACATGCCAGCGATACAATTACCATTCCCTCCAATGTATCTTATGTCTCCCCCTCTCTGTAAATAAATACAGGAACTGAACTGGCAGCAAGTCCATCATCCTCTGAGACCAAAAAGCCACTGAGCTCCTTTGTGATCAATGTGTTATCTAGTTTCTGGGGGAGGGATTCACGATGAGTCACCAGTTCCTTTTTATATGGTAATCAGATTCAGCCTTGAAGACATCCAAAGGGCTGGCCTGAGTTTCCTGTCCACTACCTGTTTGGAACTTCTATTGTTCTAATAAAAGTGATTTTAGCTTTTATACATGTAATCATAACTATTTGTTGCAATGTCCTACAACTTAATAATAAGTATCGAATCTACACACCAATCTGCTTGCTTCAATACCAAACATGACAGGTGTATCTGGTTTCGTTCAAATAATACACATACATGACACCACTCCATCATATACAATTCTAACCCATCATGATGTCTGGCGCTTGATATTATTAAAATTATGTACTGCATGAAATAAGTGTCGAATCCATCTCTGTGGCATGTCCGTGTAAATGCGTGTGTTACCATATATTGCTGTGCTCGCTGCGCGTATTTGCAAGTATAGCGACTTATGTGTGTGTAGTTTGTATGTTCTCTTTATGTAATATTTTTTTTTACTTCGACATTGCCCATGGCAACCAATCGGCTGCTCTGTATAATTTTATAGTATGCAAATTATAAATGTTACATCAATGCTGATTGGTTACCATAGGCAACTTCTCCACTGGCTCA